>NC_056745.1:232122888-232164794 GCF_019279795.1 Protopterus annectens
TGGGAGGAGATAGACCAGGAGATATAACTGTAATCGTTAACCATTATCAAGTATATAGTTGCCTTTATGTTCTTTGATGGGGTCATGTAACCTTTGCCAGAATGGTGGTAGTCTTTCGAAGATCTTCTGTCATGGGCAAGTGAATTTCATTTAGTTGAAGCAATCTTAGAAACTTTTTTTTTTCATCAAGGGCTTTACTAAAGTTGAAGTGTGGCAAGCTGCGAAGAAAGCATTTTGAAGTGTAACCAATATTAGAAGCAATTAGCTGACAGCAGCTTAACAGGCTGACCTATACTTCTACATGGTCCTTTACCTTTTCCTGGTGCCTATACCTGTGTTTATTTTAGCCATCAACAGTTGTCATGATCAGGAATCACTCACCCTTTTCATGAAGATGATGAGCAATCTGTTGCTTATTAGTGTGTTTCTTCTCCCACCCCTAAACTGGCATTCTTGCACCTGGGCTGCTGTTTGAATTTGTGTCACCGGTAGCATGGACAAATGCATTGCTCCTATGCAGTTGAACTACTTGAAACAGCAGGGAAAATGCACTGCTCCTTCACCAATGAACCAAGTTCCTTTTATTGATGTTTTCTTAGGATATTGACTTGTGTGTGTTTTTTCTAGGTCATAGAGTTAACAGAGAAGATGAAAAACCAGTCAGAAAGCAATAAACAGGCTCAGGAACATTTACATGAACAGATGCAGGAACAGAAGTTGCAAATGAGAGCTGCACAGGACCGTGCTCTGTCTTTGGAAACCTCCGTTAATGAACTTAACAGCCAACTAAGTGAAAGCAAGAAGAAAATAGCACAGCTGGATGTCGAGGTAAACTTAATTTGTGTTAAAAACATTTACAAAAGGTTCTTCCATGTAAATTTCAGAAACATTTAGCAACCCAGGGCAAAGCAGCAAACTTTGCATCTAACGGCATTGTAGATGGGATATTGGTGGTATTTTAAAGGTTTACACTGTAAACTTAGAGTTTGAGGAGTTGTATATTACTATGGCGACTTAAAACTGAAACTCACCTTGGTATGTAAATGGCTGCTTATGTATTTTGTTTAGGCATGTTACTGGTTATCTAAGCATACAACACAATTCATTGCTGCTCCCAACACATTTCATTTTGTGTTGTTTCTTTCAGACATTCCTTGTTTCTGAATTCTGCTGTTACTACTGCTGTGATTATTTCACTGAGTAACAAAGTTTTGCAGGGATGTCTACATGAGGCTGGATATTACCAAAGAACTTTTAGAACTGAAAAACATTACTAGCTTTTGTGTAGCAGTTTCCCTTCCACTTCCTCCTCCTGACAACCAGTCCAGACCTTTAAGATGTTCCATTTGCATAGACAGAGACATCCTGTCAACTGAGGGTAGTATTAGCATCTGCCAGGCTTACTTATAAAGGTCAACCGAGAGGCTGACTGGCCCATATTGCCTGCAGCAATCCTGACTCATGGTCAGATCTATCCAGATTAGGGTGGTACTGCACTTTTTACCCTACATGAAGAACCGTCTCCAAGGACAGATGAGTGCTGGATTTTATCAAAGAAGGCATGATCTTAGATTTTAGGTTCTTCCCTGAAAAGTCCTTTGGAAGACCTGGCTTCCTCAGAGTAGCTGCCTGCATAATCTCAATACCTTATTTTGAAAGAGACTGTAGAGCTGGTACCCACTTAGAAGCAAGAAAACAGATTTTATGCCTGGCCCTTGTCCCAGAGAAATAAGTGTATGTGTATCTCTCTGTGTGTAGGTTGAGGGTGGGATTCTCAGCCTGTTGTAGACTACAGCTGTTTCTACCACCATATTTTTCCTCCAGTACCCCATTTGATCATCACATCTTTCCTATGGATGCTCAGCTGTCCAAATTGCTCCTCCAAAGGGTGAGTCATATGTTTTATTCACCTCCTTTGTGTTGAGAACCTAACACTGAAAGTGATGCCGATCATTCATGTAGATTTTTTTGTTGGCCCTGATTTTCTGCCTGTATATGCCCAAGGGAGTTCATGCAGTGGATCTTAGCAAGCAGATGCAGCTCGAGAGTTCATTCATCTGCAAGTAGGGTAACCCTGTTTGCCTCACCTTCCAACACCAAATGCAGCAATTTCTTTTCCCTAATCCCTCTACAGGGTCAGGCTCTAAGACTCTAGTCCATCCCTGACCCCATTGTTCTCTTCTGTGCCTCCACCTCCCTCCCACATTTTCCTTCATGATGAAATTCATCTAGAAGGTTAGAATGGGCAAAGCCAAAGTTATTCTCATTGCCCTGTTCTGGTGGTCCTGACAGGTGTGGTTTCCACTGCTGTGGCCTCATCTTATGAAGATCCTGCTCTTTCCAGAGCAGTACCCATGACTGCTATCTCAGTCATCCACCAAGCCTCACCTTGGCATCCAGTCCATCAAGTTTAACTGTATGGTTTCTCCTCTTCCATTGAAGCTTAGAGATCTAACTTTCCCTCCTAGGTTGGTCAAATGATTAACTACATCCCAGAAACCTTGTATTAGACTGACAAGAGTAAGTCATAAGTTTGCCTTACATGCCCGGCAACAATGACTAGAACCATGCTCAGCATCAGTTCCCACAGTCCTATTCTTATCTGAAAATTTTGACAAAAGTTCCATTTTTTCTCCAGCAGTTGTTCTATTTTCTATTTCAGCTTGTCATCAAGGTATCAACTGTTCATCACGCCCTTCCCATTATGTAAAGCATTCGTAAAGGGGGTTTCCTTTCAAGACCTCTATACAAAACTTCAACCCCATCTTGAGATGTGAACTTCACACTGGAAAAATTGACCTCATCTCCCTTTGAATTGGCAGCAAAGGTGGACCTTAGGTTTCTTTCTTAAAAAGTCCTGGTTTTATTAACTAGTTCTTCTGCCATCTAGAAAGGACTATAAACTCCATGCACTTTTTTCCCATCCCCCTTCTACTAGTTTCCATAAAGACAGAGTGGTACTTGGGATTAACCCAGCTCTTATTCTTAAGATGACATCAGAATTAATATTAAACCAGTCATTCAGTCTTCTAGTTTTTCTGTTCACTTCTCAAGCAGCAGCATTTTTTAAGCGGAAGCAATTTTTATTTCAAATATTGAGCAAAACAGTGAACCCCATTTGCTAAACAAAACAAAGTTTTTACTGAAAAACAGACTCAACATGAGCAACTATAAACTGCTACTCCTGTGAAACTCATGATTTATTTCAAGTCCCCTGAAAAAAACATGCATTAAATTAAAACAAATTAAATGAGACCTGGTTATATTTCCATATGATTTCTTGCCTGTCTGTATAGTGAAAATTGTGATAATGTTGCTACCTTATGCAATTACTTATTTTGAATCAGTAGGAAAGTTACCCAGAGTATTTGTTGTTGAACTGCTGACTTTTAATTTTGAAAAAATTACACTAGGAAGTCTGAGAAATTAATAGAGAAGTCATGTCCCTCCAAACTGATGTCCTGCAATGCATATCTGGTGGTTTGTTTACCAAAACACAAAAGGGATAAAAACTGTAATATGTTTATCAAAACACAAAAGGGGCAAAAAACTGTTAGTGTATATTTTTAATAGCTCATACCTCCCACCTATGAGACCATGTAATCCTCTCCAGGTATTGTGTATCAGAACCATTCCAAAGAAGGATCAGAAACTGAATGCATGAACAAATACTCACAAAAAATATACATTTTTGCAAGACCTTGAATATCTGTGAAACTAAAAGGTAAAAGTATATCAACAATGTTGAGCATACATACACTGGCCACTGCATATACAGAGATTCTGAAGGCTTCTCCCACAAAAACCTCACTTGTTTCTAAATAAGCTATAAACTCAATAAAGCCCATACCTCTTCTCACACATGTAGCTTATTGCACAGACCACCCACTGACCACAGTAAAGGAAACATCGATAGTTATCTTAACTCAGTTGTGGGGAGATGGTATAGGAAGAAAATATCTGGAGTTAACACTGATCCAAGTCATACTAAAAAAATCCATAGGGTAGATAATGTGACTTCGCCACCCAAAAAATATCTTTGCAGTCAGTGACTCCACTGTAAATAAAATTAGACACATGACTCAGTAAAACTTGTAAGTAGTTTGTAACATTGTCCTGCCTGCCTATCTGTTCCATTTGTCAGTTGTTTGTTCCCAAAACTCTTAGGTTGACACTTTACTCTCTTAGCACTTTTTTGGAAACTCAGCATCTTAAATGCCTGCCCCACTCCTAGATGGTGGAATCCGCATCCCCAGAGAAAGGTTAAGAGGCCTAGAACAGATGCGCAGTCTAATGATTTGGATTTGGATGTACCCACTGAGGTCACAGAACTAATGGTATGTCAGGTTGCTTTTCAGTTGCCCGCTGCCAAGACCTTGTCGGAGACTGGTATGGCTACTGGGGCCTTGCAGACTGTGGATGCTTCTGATGAACTGCAGCTCATCATTCTTGAAGGATCCTCATGGCATCCCTCAAATATTAGTTAGGGAGGAGGTCCCGATTACTTTAATAGAGGTACAGCAGGGTTCTGAATCTCCATGTCTCATCCAGGTGGACATCACACCAAAAAAGAAAAATCAAAAGACTAGGCATGTAGCTTCCCCCTAAACAGTCAGGGAAAAAGGAGTGGAATGATTTCGCCCAGGTCTTGTGTAAAGCTATCATGGCTCTAAAACCTCCTTCCTTTGGGTCTCCACAGGCTAAACATAAAAAAACCTAGTGTTGCATCATCATCATCTGAGGAAGAACAGGATTATGATTTAGACCTCTCCTTAGACTTACTCCTCTCAGTTACACTCACCTGGACAATCTCTTTGGATGAAGATAATTCCCTTTTCCAGATTCCCCTATTGAGGAAGTTTCCTTTGGAGAAACTATCCAAAATATAATGAAACATTTTTGAATTGCAGTCTACACAATTTTCTGACTTATAGAACAGGTATTACAGCTTCTTGGAAATGTGCCCACTTGCCCCATCTCCAGTCCCTGAGTCTTTCTGGGATGCCTTCCAGTCTACCTCTTTAGCACTGGACTCTCAAACACCAGCTCCAAAAACACCAGACAGGTTTTATAAAGTGCCTTATGACCTGAAATGCTTGTACAAGAATCATGTGACTGACCAATCTGCATTATCTTTTTCTTCAGACAAACCCTGTAAGCTCCTGTCTAGTACTAATGCTCTATGTACAGACATGTATAGTAGGGCTGTGGATAAATGGGGAAAGAATGTACATAACTGTACCTAGCTTTTAGAATGATTAACTATCAGATTTAAATGACTAAAAACTTGATTTCTGTACTTCATTCCTTGAACAAGGTTATGGTGGACCCTCAAACTGCAGAATCCAAGCATGAAATGCAGAATTTACTTTCTGAGGTCACTCATATAACCAGACACAGCGTAAAGTGCAGTTATGATGCCATGAATGCCTCTTCTAGGGCAGCATCTACTGGGTCTGCTATTTACAGATGTGCATGGCTACATAGCCAGTCTATTCCTGAGGACTTCAAGTCAAAACTATTAGATTTCCCTTTGGACAAAGATCTTTTTTTGGTCCTCATACTTCCAGTCTGTTCAAAACTTTCCCAAGATGAAGGTAAGACTATGAAAAACTGCAGGCAGATTCTACTATCCTCAATTCCTAGGTACTGTAAGAACTACCCATCTAAACCTACAGACTTCCACAGAAGGGACCCTAGAGCAACTCCAAAACCCAGAAATATTCGTAGGAAAAGGGAATCTGGCAAACCTGATAGGGGACCTCCATCAGGGAGGCCTCCCTTTAAAAATAAAAACTAGCTCTCTTTCCCATTATTCAAGACCTTCTGAATTGGGGCACCATTGAACAATTCCCAAAAGACTTCACGGGGAAGGGCTTCTAGCCTAATGTCTTTCTGGTGCCAAGAAAAGGAGGACAATTGAGTCCCAAAGACCGCTCTCTTATGAACAGATTCTTTAAAGTGATAACTTTCAAATTGCTCTCTCTCTTCTTCACTCGCTTGCCTTTCATTCTCCCTTGGCTTTTCTAGTGTCCTTAGACCTGAAGAAATGCGTATGTGCACATATCTATTTGTTCTTCTTGCAGGCAATCACTCTGGGTTTTCTGTGGCTCAATTGCACTTTCATTTTACTGCTTTGACTTTTAGTCTTTCCACAACACCAAGGGTATTTACAAAGTGGTGGCATGTTGCCACATCCAGAGAATTCAAATCTTTCCTTACCAAGATAACCAATTGCTTCAACCTTCTTTCCCCAGGCATCTTTCTCCAACATCTACACTTCACTCTCTAACTCTTCACAAACTACAAAAATTCCATGTAGCTCCTACACAGGACCTGGATTTCTTAGGTTGCAAGCTAGAAACAAAGAAAATGCATGCCTTCCTTCCTCAGGAAAAAGTACAGTTTGTCCAAATTATTCCTCGATCTCTTTTCTGTAACACATTGCACAGCAACATAGATCTTAAGAACCTTCGGTTTTATGGTAGCCACAATGCTCCCTCTAGCCAGACTTCACATGAGAAAAATCCAATAGTATCTGAAGTCTGTGCGGTCCCAACACTCCCACTCCTTAGACATCCTGATCCCTGTCCTCTCCTGCCTCAAGAAGCGCTAATTTGGTGGAAGGAACAAGTCAAACTCAACCCAGGACTTTCCTTCACACCCTGTCCTCTTCTTCAAGAAATTTTCACAGAAGCCTCAGATGAGGCATGGAGGCATGGACCGGATCACACCAGGTATGGGGGTTATATGGTGTCCACCATTCCTGAAGGAAATGAGAGCTCTTCTTCAAGCACTACAGACCTTCTCTCACCTATGGAAATCTGGACCATGTGTAGTGTACATGGACATCACCGCAGTCATATGGTACATAAACAGGAAGGCACCAGGTCTTGCCAGTTGTGGAAGTTAGAACAAGAGGCATGGAATTTAGCCACCCAGATGGACATCGTCCTCACTGCCATGTACATTCCTCCACAGGAGAGTGTGCTGGCAGACTCTCTAAGCCACTCCTTGGAGGATCCCCAGAAATGGACCCTGAACATACAGGTCTTCCAATCACTCATCAGTAGGGCACACCATAGATAGACCTCTTTGCATCACCAACGAACCAACCATCACCTCTCCACCAATTCTGCACCAGAAAACCTTGTTCCTCAGCTGGAAAGACAGATGACTTCACCCTCCAGTGAACAGGAAAGTTCTTCTATGCCTTCCCTCCACTACCTTTAGTTCCAAAACTACTTATAAAGGTAAAAAATGGAAGCACCAAAGCTCCTTCTACTGGCCACTTTCTGGACAAGACAACATTATTTTCTTCTGCTGATGTTCTTCATTCCACATTGCTGCAGTCCTAACTATTGGGTAGTCCGCTGTCCCAGTCGGCCCGAATACCAAAGTATATGGCTGACGCCGGTCAAGGCGCATTAGACTGACGTCAGTACGTCAGGGTACTAATGCGCATGACCGACGTCATATCCTCAGTCTTTTTTGCCGCATGGTCCGATGCAGAAGCAGTTTTGCGAGTGCAGGTTGGCGTTCTGAAAGTTTCTGAAGTCAGAGTTTCAGACCGAATCAAAGTTGGCTAAGTACCCGTTAGAATATTTTGGTTTTTCTTGCCTCAGTGTTTAACCGGATGTCAGAAAAAGTGAATAACTGTATTTCTTGTGGGAAACAGATACCTCATAGGGATTACCATACTTTGTGTATACCTTGTTTAGGGCCTGAGCACGACATTGTTGGATGCCGCTCTTGTGCTAGATTTAACAAACGCACTATTAAGAGAAGGTTAGACTGTGCCAGGTTAGTTTTTGGGAAGCGTTGTAATTATAAAATGCCGTCGGATGCTCCGACGCCCGCTTCGGCCAAAAAGCGCAAGGATAAAGCAGCAAAGCCTAGAGTGGAAGAACCGACAGTCCCGGACGTCGGTTCTTTAGAAGGCTCAGTGGAGCCGGAGGTTCTGCCAGGAGTTTCTTTGGAGTCTCAGGGAGAGACTTTACTGTTACAGGATGTGTCCTCTCAGGAAGTAGGCCAGGCTGAAGGGGCTTCTCAGGTGGCTGTTCTTCCCTCTCTTCCTAAGGTGGTTAGAGCCTCCCCTTCTGTTTCCAAGGCTTCTTTGAGAGGCAGGCCAAGTTTAACTTCAGTGGGGGTTTCTCCTAGTGCTTCAGGGTCTTTGCCTAAGAAACATATGCTTAAAATGGCAGAGGATTTGATTACTATGATTAGAGGATGTTAAGTTGTCAATCTCGCCTTCATTCTTGCTTGATGGGTTCGGAGCCGATCCCTCGGCTCCCTTTAGCTCGAGAACTCCTTTTACGAGCACGAGGCAGCCCCATATCTCATGATGCAAGGCAGGAAGTACGCAGATCTAGCCGCTTCAGTTTGGGAGGTCTTCTCTTTACCAGCTCCTGGTAAGTAATTCACTTTGTGACTTTTAAGCCTTTTTACTTAAAACTTTATATTTGATAGTTTAACTTTAACTTAATTTTTCTGACAGAAATCCCTGTCTCTTTTAAATTTTTTAGTCAGTTAATTTCTTCCCATCCCCTGTTAGGGTGTGTGTTGGTTTAATTTACTATATCCCTTTGGGATTAATTTAATTTAATTGGACTGGTGTGTGTGTTTTTTGGGCACCATGTCTAAGAGAGGTTTCAGGTTTTAAGAAGTGTGACTCGTGCTGTCAGAAGATGTCTCTGACAGACGGTCACACTTCTTGCCTGTACTGTTTAGGCCCTCTTCACCTGCAGGACTCCTGTGCTATTTGTCACTCCTTCAGCCAGAGAGTCCTGCAGGAGAGAATAAGTTGATTCTGAGGGGTCTTCTTAAGCGGAGGCTCTCCGGCCACAAAATCAACAAAATCTGCCAAGACCCAGGCTTCTGGTTCTAAGCCTGTGGCCTCGGCTCCGACTCTGTCGTGTCGAGATCATGCTCTCGGCTGGAGATTCTCTGAATCTACTAAACCTTAGCCGATGGCTATCGGTGCGAATCTGCTGACCACTGTGGGGTCGGTTCCCGACTCCGACACGCGTGGCGCGGGCATCGGTGTCGGCTCGATCGGCTCCGACACCCATGGCACAGGCATCGGTGTCGGCTCCGATCGGCTCCCCTCATTCCATTTCCAGCTATGCGGGGCCCAGCTGAGCCGATACATCGGCGTTCTGTCGGCTCCGGTCGGTGCCGACAGGATCACAATATCGGCTCCGATGACCCATTCCAGGAAGAGGTCGAGGTCTCCTTCCTTGGAGCCGATACGGCCTCCCTCTTCTATCGGGCGGAGCCATCGGAGCCGATCTTCAAGGTCGTCCAGGTTGTCAGACCATGACCTAGAGAGAGTGGTCAGTAGATTGCTCAAGTCACAGGTACTGGCCCAAATGCTACACAGTCCGTCTCCAGCAGGCGACTGTTGGTCCACACCCGTTACAGTTCCTCCTTCAACTCTACCCCAGAGTTTGGAGTTGGAGTCTTCGGGCAGGGTTACTGCTACGGCTGGAGGACGGATACCCCTTCTGTTCCTTCAGCCCCTACTCTTATCTCCTCTTCTTTAGAGGGATTCGGTCGGGCTTCCATGGTCTCCTCCGAGGGTGAGTGGCATCGGACCCTTGTCCGAACCCGCTCTTCCCCTTGGAGCCTCGGCCTTGGTGAGCTCGGCTCCGACATCTGCCTCGGAGACTTCCTCGTGGCCCCTGGGTTCCTAGCTCTTGGGCGGGGTCTCTCGGACCTGCCTGGGAGGGAGCATTCGAGGTGATGAAGAGTGTACTGGCCACTGGTATCAGTCAGCAGTCTCTTCCCGTAGCTCCTCCCTCTATTGTACCTGTTGACATCTCTGCCACTTCTCTTGCTACAGGACCCAGAGATCCTCCGCCTCAGGTTTCCCCATTGGGAATTTCCCCCTCTTCCGAGGATTCTCCTGATGTTTGGAGATCCTCCTAGGAAGAGGACTTGTAAGAGGAAGCATGTAGACTCCCTGAGTCTGTCACTGGATACTGACTTTGATGAGTCAGAGGGATCCCCTAGATCCCCTCTGAGGATGTCTCCTTCTCAGACATCCTAGAACTTCTGAAACAGAGGGAAACTGGCCTCCAACAATCCCTCTGAGGATGAGTCAGTATACCTAGAGGCGTTTGGATCTCGGCCCTCCACCTCCTGGGTGTCTCCGCCTTCGACCCCTTATGCAGGTTATAAAAGGCGTGGACAGCTCCTGACTCTGTAGAGCCAGTCCCTAGGAGGCCTTCTAAATTTATAACTGCCCTAGTGACAAACAATTCCTTACAAAGGGTGTCCCCGCTGATGCCATGGTGGTGGCTGCGGCCACCAAAAAGAACTTGCAGATCCTTCCGTGCCCATCCTCCTAATAAGGACTCTAGGACCATGGATAGGTGGCAAGCGGATGTTTTCCTCAGCGACCTTTGCTATGCGTTCGCTGAATTATCTTTGTCACTTCACCAGACTCCAGAGATATCCTGAAGGAGCTGGGAGAAGTAGTTCAGGATCCTACAGCTGCAGGGGCCCAAGAAAGATTGCTTCGCAGCTAGGAACCCTCAATTCCATTGCTAACTCCTCCATGCGGCTAATATCTTATGCTGCTGATGGAGTAGAGCATGAGCACAGGTGTGGCTCTTAGGCGCCAAGCCTGGATGCGGCTATGTGATTTTGGATCCCTTTAAGGCGTCCTTCACAAATTCTCCCTTTGATGGGTCAGCTTTGTTTGGCCCTCAGGTGAAGGAAACCTTGACCAGGTGTGAG
Organism: Protopterus annectens; assembly: GCF_019279795.1. Taxonomy (NCBI): domain Eukaryota; kingdom Metazoa; phylum Chordata; order Ceratodontiformes; family Protopteridae; genus Protopterus; species Protopterus annectens. The sequence continues at coordinate 232,133,632 of NC_056745.1, forward strand.
CAGGACGGCAAGACTCTTTCTGCTGTTGGAGTCCGTTTTCCACCCTTCTAGGCCTTATCCCAAAGGACAGAAGGGTGGGAAGATTTCGTGGTCGTAAATCCCAAGGAGTCACGCCGGATTCACGTGGTCAGTTTACCTAGAGGCAGAAGGGGTAACAACAACAGGGCAGAGGGGTCGAAGAACCAGGGCAACAGGGAGTCTCTTCCTGAAAAGCCTTTTCAGCATCCCTGAGGTGTTGCCCGGCTGTCCCTCCTTGGAGGCAGTCGGGAAGATTATCACTGTACCCAGAAGCCTGGCATTCCCTCACTCAACACAGATGGGTACAGTCGATCATATCCAAGGGTTACATAATTCCGTTCGAGGAAAGTCCCTCCCCCTCAAGTCCCCTTCCAGATGTACCACCGGTCTAAGGAACAATGCAGAGTTAGAGATCATAAAACTACTGCAAAAAGAGCCATTCAGCCAGTCACAATAGACCATTCAGAGCCGGAATCTACTCAAGGTTCTTTTGGTCCCCAAAAGACTGGAGACCAATATTGGATCTCAGCAGACTCAACAAGTCTGTCAGGAAGACAAGATTCAATGGTCACTCTTCAGTCAATTCTGCCCTTCTTACAGAAGGACAACTGGATGTGCTCAATAGATCTTCAGGATGTACTATCACATCAAAATTCACAGCTCACGCCCAGGAGATTTCTCCGCCGGCTGGGGTCAGTCATTTCCAGTTCAGAGCCCTGCCCTTTGGTCTCACTACAGCCCCAGAGTGTTCACCAAATGCATGGCAGTGGTCACGGCTCACCTGAGACGTCAAGGATTCCAGGTGTTTCCGTATCTCGACGACTGGCTCCTGTCAGCCACCACCAGGCATCAGCTTATACAAGCCAGGGATTACACAATAGACCTTTGTTCTCATTTGGGCATCTCAGTCAACTACGAAAAGTCATCCTTATCGCCTGCCAGTCTATTACCTTCATAGGCAAACTTAAACACTGTTCGGATGTCAGCTACCCTTACAGAACAAAGAGTTTCAGACATTCAGACTCATGTCAGGATCATTCTGGCCAGCAAAGGTACAGGCCAGAATGGTTCTAAAGGTATTAGGTCTTATGGCTGCGGCCATCACTCTTCTTCCCTGGCTCGATTCTACATGCGCCTCCTTCAGTGGATGCTGTTCACACAGTGGTCATACCAGCAACTCCCAATGCGTCACCAGATTCTGGTGACACAAACATGCAAAGAACATCTTGCTTGGTGGATCACATCGTCTCAGGTTCACCAAGGCAGGTGCTTTGTACCTCCGTCCCGATAGCCACTGTCACCACGGATGCCTCCTGATCGGGTGGGGGTCATTATCAGGGCAGGATGGTTCATGGGGTACCATCTGGACATAAATGTCCTGGAGATGAGAGCAGTGCTTTTAACGTTGCAAGCCCTCAACGACTTTCTGCGCGTAGGGACAATTGCAGTCCACACAGACAACATGTCTGTAGTTTGGTATATCAACAAACAGGGCGGAACCAAGTCCTACCCTTGTGTCGAGAAGCTCAGACTATGGCAATGGGCGATCTCCTCTCATCGGTTTCTGGTAGCAACGCATATCCTGGGAAAACCAACATTATAGCGGACAGATTGAGCAGAGCTATTCTCATGCCTCACGAGTGGTCTCTCAAGCAATCCATAGCGGAAGAGATTTTTCTGGAATGGGTCCATGTTGCGATCTTTTCGCTACTCCCCAAAACAGCAAATGTCCAGACTTCTTCAGCCTCTTCCCTCTATCAGGCCATCCCCCCAGAGGCGCTCTGACCCAGGATTGGCCCCAGGGACTTCTTTATGCCTTCCTCCATTTCCTCTGATCCCTCAGGTGATCCAGAAAGCTACCGTTTTGAGAGCCAAATTGATTCTCATTGCCCCTTACTGGCCTCGACAAGTTTGGTTCCCGTTCCTCCATCGTCACCTTTTGGTGCAGCCGTGGCATCTGGACCCAGTGCCAGATCTACTGATTCACCAATCCGGTCAGCTGCACCGGTCAATACCTTCTCTCAACCTCACAGCATGGTTGCTCCACTTCCTTCCTTAGCCAGGCTTCCTTTGATCTCTAACCCAGTTAGAGATATTATAGTAGCTTCACTAAAATCCTCTACCAGGAGGATTTACACAAGCAAATGGAACGTTTCTCTTATTGGGCTAAGGCCCAAAATATTGATCCTTTTACTGCCCCTGTTCAGGCAGTTCTGGACTTCTTAGCAGAGATTTTCCATGCAGGCTCCTCTTCTTCCACAGTCAGAGTTCAGTTGGCTGCTATTTCTAATTTTCATGTCGGGATAGCAGATCATAATATTATGTCCCATAGACTCTGCAGGGCCTTTTGAAAGGGATTTTCCTACTAAAGCCTCCAATCAGGAATCCTCCTCCTCAGTGGGATTTAAATTTAGTGCTGACATCCTTGATTCTTCCCCTTTGAGCCAGCTGTTTCTTGTTCCTGAAATATCTTTCTTGGAAAACTTTATTCCTAGTGGCTATTACATCTGCCAGGAGGGTGTCTGAACTTCATGCTCTTTCTGTTCGACCCCCCTATTTGACTTTTCACAAAGACAGAGTATCTTTGAGAACTAATCCATCATTTTTACCTAAGGTCGCTTCAAAAACAATCTGAATCAATCCATTGATCTCCTGTATTTTTCCTGACTATTCAGATAGAGCTGAACAAAAGCTACATTATCTTGATGTCCACCGTCAGCTTAGATATTATTTGGACAGAACAAAAAAATTTAGGAAATCTGATCAACTTTTGTTTCCTATGCAGATAATAAAAAGGCCTTCCTGTTTCTAAAGTGACTTTGTCCAGATGGCTTTCTTCGGTCATCACTGAAATTTATCGATCAGGGGAAAACAGCTGTGCTCAAAACCTAAAGCACATTCAACTAGGAGTTTAGCTACTTCTACAGCCTTTCAAGCTAGACTACCTTTAGACACTATTTGTGCAGCGCCACTTGGGCCACTCCTCACACTTTGTTTCCCATTACAAATTGGACTTGGCCTCCAGGGACAGAGCCAGTTTTGGCTCTACAGTCCTCAAGAGTTTGTTCAATTGAGCCACCCAGGATAGAGGTGCTAGGGACGCGGTCCCATCAAGCAAGAATGAAGGCGAGATTGACAACTTAACATTAAGAAGTTATGTACCTACCATAACGTTCCATGTTAGTTGTCTTCTCGCCTTCTTTCTTGCGACCCTCCCTCCTTCCCCCTGGCCTGGACAGACCTTGTATAAGAAACTATAATGCTAAAGACCATTAGACCTGGTCCTTTTTTCCATCTGTAAGTTTCTTCTTCCTTTGGGAAGTATTGTTTATGCTTGGTGTTATTGCCCTTTTGTCAACAAACGAGATCTGGGTACTTCCTGCCTTGCATCATGGGATATGGGGCTGCCTCGAGCTGGTAAAAGGAGTTCTCGAGCTAAAGCAAGTGCCGAGTCGGAGCCGAGGGATCGGCTCCGAACCCATCAAGCAAGAAAGAAGGCGAGAGAAGACAACTAACATGGAACGTTATGGTAGGTACATAACTTCTTATTCTATGCCCCCTCCTGATAAGAGGCCTAGGGTGGAACCTGAGTTTGAGAGTTTTGAGCAGTGTTCGGAGGCTTCTGAGTCTTCGGCTGACGACTTGCAGGAGTATCCTCCTTATTCTGATTCTGATGTGGATGATTCTACTCCTTCAGCTTCTCCTCCTGAGGATTTTTCATTTTCAGAGACTCTGCATTCCATGAGGGAGCATTTTAAATGGGAAGGTCAAGATTTCTCTGATTCCAGGAAGAGGCTTAGGGAATTCTTGTTTTTACCCCAGCATAGGCCTTTAGCTATACCTCCTGTTCTGAATGTGGTGGAAGATGTCTTTGCAGAGGCTTGCCTGAATGCTGATTCTTTGCCTCCAGCCCGAGTTAAAACGGATAGGTAGGAAAGGGAGGCTGAAGCTCATAAGAATCTTAGTAAGAGTCCTAGGGCAGACCCGAAACTGTCTCTCAGGGGCCTAAAGGTGTGAAGGCTTCTGTTGTTAAAAATCCTGTTCCTCCTGATAAAGAGGCAAGGGCTTTGGATAGATGGGGAAAGAAAGTGTATACTTCTTCCACTTTAGCCATGAGGGCGTTGAATTGTCAGTTTCACATGTTAAAATATCAGAATTATCTCCTTTCACATTTGAAGTCTAAGGTGGATGCTCTGGCAGAAGGTATTGAGTGTAAAGAGTTGCAGGATTTAGTTCATGTGTCTGAACAGGTGGGTAAGCATTCCTTGCAGTGTGGTTTTGATGCTGTGCAGGCCTCCTCCAGGGTGGCTGCCACTGGTTCTGTTCTTCGTAGGCACGCCTGGTTGAGGGATCAGAATTTAGCTGAGCATGTTAAGACAAGGATTTTGGATGCTCCTTTACAGTCTGATTTGTTGTTTGGTTCGCCTGTGGAAGCAGTTTTAAAGAAAATGGAGGACAAGGCTAAGTCTATGCAAACTGTTAAGGATTTTTTGCAGGTGCAGCCTCCGAAGTTTAGTAGAAATTGGCCTTCTAAGGGATGGACATATCCTGCTTATGATTCCCAGTCTAGAGGTAGGTCTAGACGTGGTAGGGGCAGAGCTCAAGGTTCTTTTAGGCCTAGAACAGGGAGTTCACCTGCTCAGACTTCTGGTGAGGGCAGGGGTGAGTCCTTTCGTAAACAGACCCAATGACCTACCTTTTCAGCTGCCAGTACATTCTCGCCTGGCAGCACCTTTGGGAGGAAGGCTGGCTCTTTTCAAAGAAAATTGGGATTTAATTACCCAAGACAGATGGGTTTTGGATATCATTCACCACGGTTACAGGTTTTATTTCCATACCTTGCCTCCTTTCAAAGGCATGCCAGACATTCCTCCTCTACAAAGAAAAGAGGCTCACAAGCAAATTTCTCTGTTGCTCCAAATAGGGGCCATTCAGCCAGTTCCTGTGCCAGAAAGGGGCCTAGGATTTTACTCTCGCCTGTTCCTAGTACCGAAGAAGGGGAACACGTGGAGACCAATTTTGGATTTATCTATCCTCAACACTTATCTGGACATTCCCAAGTTCAAAATGTTGACGTTACAACAGCTTTTACCTCTGCTGGGCAAAGATCACTGGATGGTAACTTTAGATCTCAAGGAAGCTTACCTTCATGTGCCTATCAGACTAAGTTGCAGGAAGTATCTGCGTTTCGAGCTGGAGATTCTCATTATCAGTTCTCTGCATTGCCCTTTGGCTTATCCACTGCGCCCAGAGTATTCACAAAGGTTCTGGCTCCAGTGATAGTTTACTTCAGGCTAAAAGGAATACAAATCTATCCTTACTTGGACGACTGCCTGATTCTGGCTCAAGAAAAGGAAGACCTTTTACAGCATTTGGAATATGTGATAGCAGTGCTAAGATGCCTAGGGTATTCTGTGAACGAAATAAAGTCCAGTCTAGTACCCTCTCAAGACATGTGCTTTCTGGGTGTGAGACTGAATACAGCAGCCCAGATGGCCTTTTTAACCCCGGACAAACAAAAGAATCTTTCCAGTTACTTCCATCAACTATCTCTTCAGTCCGGGCTGACTGCAAGGACAGTCCTTCAAGCCTTAGGGTTCATGGCATCTTGTATTCTGGTGCTTCCCAATGCCAAACTGCATATGAGGAAGCTGCAATGGTATCTCAAAATGTATGGACACAGCACTGCCAGGATTTGGACACTGTCATTCAAATAATACCTTGCATTCAAAAGGAATTTTTGTGGTGGGCTCAGGAATGTCACCTAAACAAGGGACTCTCTGTGACCCGGCCAGAGGCGAGTCAGATTCTAACGACAGATGCCTCAGACATTGCTTGGGAGCTCATCTAAATGGAAAGTGGATACAAGACAAGTGGCCTGCCAGACTACAGCATCTACATATCAACATGAAAGAGATGTTAGCAGTCCAGTTTGCATTAATGGCTTTCAAGGAGTTACTTCTTCCAGGGCAGGTGTTGATTCTAACAGACAACACAACTGTCATGTGGTACATCAACAAACAAGGGGAACACATTCTTACCCGTTGTGCAGGCAAGCAATGATTTTATGGGAGACTGCGCTCAGCTTGCAACTAACTCTTCAGGCAAGGTTTCTGCCGGAGCACAGAACTCCTTAGCAGATGTGTTAAGCAGACAAATCATGGATCCCCACGAGTGGAAACTGGATCTTCATGTATTTCGAAAATTGACAGTGTCATGGGGAACTCCAGACATAGATCTGTTCGCTTCTCCACTAAACCACCAGCTGCCAAAGTTTTGCACAAAGAGGTTTCATCACACAGCTTGGAAAGTGGATGCTCTTTCTTTCAGTTGGAAAAATCTTCATGTGTATGCCTTTCCACCTCTGCCTCTTCTCCCAAAGGTGCTCCTAAAGGTCAGGCAAGACAAGCCAAGGATGATTTTAATAGCTCCAGATTGGCCTCGGCAACACTGGTACCCATTACTAAGGAATCTGGTAAGGAAGCCTCCATGGCCTTTACCTTTGATTCCACACCTGTTGTCTCAGAGGGACGGTCACCTGCTCAATGTCAAGCTTCACTCTCTTCATCTAACAGCCTGGCATATTCTGTTTTGAAACACAGCAGGTCTCAACTTCCTCAACAAGTTTTAAATGTGATTTTGGAAGCCAGAAGACCTAGTACAAGGAAAGTGTACGCAGAAAAATGGAAGAGATTTTTATTTTGGAGTGCAGCAAACAATTTGGAGATTTCTGAGCCTAATTTGAGTGTGGCTCTTCAATATCTTACTGAGTTATTGGACAAAGGTTTGTCTTTCTCTTCCATTAAGATTCATGCTGCAGCAATTTCAGCTCACTATGATTGTGACCCACCATTGTTTTCGCATTCTTTGTTCAAGCAATTTCTTAGAGGGCAAAGAATATAAGACCCCACGTAGAGCTCCTACTCCTGCTTGGGATCTCAATTTTGTGTTGGAGAAACTTACTCTACAACCTTTTGAGCCTGCGGCTACTGCTGAATTGAAATACTTGTCATGGAAGACTGCTTTTTGTTGGCCATTACTTCTGCAAGAAGGGTTTCTGAATTGCAGGCCCTTATGGCGGTAGAGCCTTTTTGATTTTTCATAAGGATAGGGTATCATTACGCACTAATCCTTCCTTTATGCCTAAGGTGGTTTCTAGTGTGGCTTTAAACCAAACTATTCATTTGCCTACTTTTTATGCAAATCCCCAAAATAAAGGGAAAAGATTTTGCGCACTTTAGATGTACACAGGCAATTGCGTTATTATTTAAGCAGGACTAAGGATTTTAGGCAGTCTCAGCAGTTGTTTGTTTCTTTTGCTTTGAGTTCTCAGGGCAAGCCTGTGTCAAAACAAACTATTTCTAAGTGGATTGGGTTTTGCATTGCATTTTGTTATTCCCATCATGGCAAGGAGATTCCAGCTGGGATTAGGCCTCATTCCACTAGGGCTACTGCCACTTCAACTGCATTTCTAAGGGGTGGCAACTAAGGATATTTTGGAGGCAGCTACTTGGAGTTCAGTGCATACTTTCTCTAAGCATTATCACCTTCCTCTCTACTCTAAATCTAGGGCTGGTTTTGCCACAGCTATTTTGCAAGGCATGTTGTCAGCTCCTGCTTCCTTATGATTTGCCAGCCTCCCTTACCTCTGCTTTGGGATTCTACCCAATAGTTAGGACTGCAGCAATGTGGAATGAAGAACATAGTACAGTTTTGTACCTACCATAAATGTAGATGTTCGAGGATCCACATTGCTGCAGTCCAATTTACCCTCCCTCCTTCCCCTCTGTGTTTAGGGGTGGTTGTGTAGGTGAGGTTATACTCTGGTAATTTTGTATATATTGTACATATTTTTGGTGCAGGAATGTTTGGAGTTTTTGGTTTTGGCCTTGTCTTTTTAGGGTCTTCTGACATCTGGGGCAAGAAAAGACTGAGGATATGACGTCGGTCATGCGCATTAGTACCCTGACGTACTGACGTCAGTCTAATGCGCCTTGACCGACGTCAGCCATATACTTTGGTATTCGGGCCGACTGGGACAGCGGACTACCCAATAGTTAGGACTGCAGCAATGTGGATCCTCGAACATCTGCATTTATGGTAGGTACAAAACTGTACTTTTCACCTGAAAAAGGTAAACTACAGGAAATACCTCTACAGCAAGAATTATCATGACTCAGCAAAAAGGATTGCTTCAGCACTTAAATCTTCCCTCTTTCAGCCTGACTGTGAATGATAGGATTCTAATTCCTTAAAGGCACATATTATTTGAGGTGTTTGTTAAAGTGCTACAGGAAGCCAGGAGACCCACTACAAGAAAATTCTACATAGCTAAATGGAAAAGATGTTCTTACTGATGCCACAAAACTCAGTCAGGACCCACTCTTACTACAGGTCCCTGCTATCCTACAATATATTTGCAAACTTCTTCATTCAGGTTTGGCTTACTCTTCTATTAAAGTTCACCTGTCAGCCATCAATGCATGCTTGCCTCTCAACCCCCCCCCCAACTTATGGCTAGAACGGAGGTCAAGCTTTTCCAAAGGGAGTCCTGCATCTTAACCCACCAAGGAAGTCCATCTCTCCTCCTTGAGGTCTCAGTTTTGTGCTGGAAAAGTTTATATTATCTCCCTTTAAACCACCTTAAAATTCTGCACCTTGAAAACTATTCTGCTCTTGGCTGTCACCTCTGTTCAGAAAGTTTCCATGTTGCAAGCAGTAATAGCCATTCTACCTTTTCTTTTTTTCCACAAGGACAGGGTGACTCTTGGGCCTAATCCATCCTTCATGTCTCAAGGTAGTGTAGGTAAGGTCCCTTAATCAGACTCTTCAGATACCCCATATCTTTCCTAACCCACAAAATAGGGGTAAATAATCCTACATTCTCTAGACAGTCACAGATAACTGAAATTTTATCTGGACAAAACTAAAGCCTTCAGAAAGACAGATCAACTGCTTGCATCCTTTTTGAGACCTAAGCTGGGCCCGCTGGTCTCCAAACAAACTATTGCAACTTTATCTCAGGCCAACTCCTTCTGTTAGTCACACTATGGTAAGTCCTTGCCTTCCTGCCCAAAAGCTCATTCCACTTTGGTAGTGGCTTCCTCAGGGGCCTTCCACAAAGGAGTGGTTGCCAGGTCTATATTGGAAGCTGCTACTTGGTCCTCTGTGCACATCTTCATCAAACAGTAAAAAAATTGATGCTTTTTTCCTGGTACAGAGCTGATTTTGTAAGGTCTGTCCTGTCTAGACAGCTCATCTACTTTTTATCCAACCATCATTTTCTCTACCTCCTTCAGCTCTGGGAATCACCCATATGTCGAAGAATACTGCAACAGCGATTTCAGTTAGGACATGATACAGCTGGGTAAGAACTTAACAGTAGATGTCCTACTGATCACTGTTGTAGTATTCCTTCCCACCCTCCTCTTTCTTCACTTCCTTCCTCTCCTCCTCTTCTTTAAGCTCTACTGTGCTAAATGGAAACAGGGAAGCTTGCCTACCTATTAAAGCTATGCCCCTCCTAGTTGACCATTCTCCCTCTCTCAGTAGTCTTCAGGCTGCTGTTCTGAAGATAGTCTGAGACACATACTTGTACATCAGTCTAAACATACCTTCCCTTATGAGCTGAGATCATGCACTGGACATGTGACCTAGGGAAGGTAAAGCTTTGGTACCCCAGACAGATGCCAGTGGTGCCAACCCATATGTCAGGAATACTGCAGCAGTGATCTGTATGGCATCTAATGTTGTGGTAATGTTTTACACAACTGTACTTTACATTAGCATCCTGTACCAACCCAATTAACAGCTGACATCATTCACGTAGTTTTATAGGCAAGTAGTGAACAGGAGGAGATTGTCAGACCTTTCATTTATATCACACATGCATATGTACAGACAGTTTAGAGGAGTCAGCCCTCATACTGCATGTCTTTGAGAGAAAACTGTAGTACTCCGAGAAAGCCTACATGATCCCAGAAAGGGCATACAGTCTCTTACATAAAAGGTACCCCCAGCGAAGAACCAAACCAGACAACCTCTTACTGTGAGGTAACAATGCTACTTAACTGTGTCAGTCTGCTGCCCAATATGCTTTCTTGTGTATATAGAAATTGCTTTCAAGCCATCACATTTTGTTAAGCTTATGTTCACATTTGCAAATTTTGTGCACATCTGTAACTTGCAAATTGCAGGCAGATTCATGTGCTTTAACTGCTCTGCAGTGGCTGTGATTAATAGAAAAACAAAAGGTCAAGATGGCTGAGTTTTCTACCAAAAGAGTATCTAACATTACTTTCATTATAACTGGTCATCAGCTAGGAAACTAGTAGCTTGCCTGCATACTGCATTAAGACAAAACAGCCCTTGAGAGAAACATTATGTTTCACATATATTGCTATATATATATATATATATATATATATATATATATATATGTGTGTGTGTGTGTGTGTATGTGTGTGTGTGTGTGTGTGTGTGTGTGTATATATATATATATATATATATATATATATATATGTATATATATATGTGTGTGTATATATATATATATATATATATATATATATGTGTGTGTGTGTGTGTGTGTGTGTGTGTGTGTGTATATATATATATATATATATATATCATATAACCTAAACAATATTACTTAAATTATTTAATTTCTGTCTTTTTTAAACAAGAAGCATATTTATTAAACCATCACTTACTGTATAGGAACCCAGCCAGTGGGGATGCACAAGACAGTACATTTCTTTGTGCCGGTCCCAAGCCCAGATAAATGGGGAGGGTTGCGTCAGGAAGGGCGGCGTAAAAATTCTGCCATCGAGGCCCGGGTTAACAACGACCGCCACCAATACTATTAGCCAACAGGGTGCTGGCGGAAATTGGGCTACTGTTGGCCGAAGGAGAAGTGGAGAGCGAAGGCATGCCCGAAGGCAGGAAGAGAAGAGGAAGGTTAGGAGTGTAGCAGTGAGGGTAGGAACTTTGAATGTTGGCAGTATGACTGGTATAGGAAGAGAGCTAGCTGATATGATGGAGAGAAGGAAGGTTGATATATTGTCCATGCAAGAGACCAGATGGAAGGGAAGTAAGGCCAGGTGTTTAGGAAATGGGTGCAAATTGTTCTCTCATGGTGTGGATGGCAGGAGAAATGGGGTAGGGGTTATACTAAAGAAACAGTATGCCAAGAGTGTTTTAGACATGAAGAGAGTGTCTGACAGAGTGATGTTAATGAAGCTTGAAATTGATGGTGTAATGATGAATGTTGTGAGTGCATATGCTCCACAAGTTGGGTGTGCGATGGATGAGAAAGAGAAATTTTCGAGTGAGTTGGATGAAGTTGTGGTGAGTGTACCCAAGGATGAGAGACTAGTGATTGGAGCGGAATTTAATGGGCATGTTGGTGAAGTGAACAGAGGGGATGAGGAAGTGATGGGTAGGTATGGTGTTAAAGAGAGGAATGCAGAAGGTCAGATGATTGTGGGTTTTGCGAAAAGGATGGACATGGCTGTGGTGAATACGTATTTTAAGAAGAGGGAGGAGCATAGGGTGACGTACAAGAGTGGAGGAAGATGCACACAGGTGGATTATATCCTATGTAGGAGGGCCAGTCTGAAGGAGATTGGAGACTGTAAATTGGTGGCAGGGCAAAGTAAGCAGCATAGAATGGTGGTCTGTAGGATGACGGTGATCAAGAAGAGGAGGAGGAGTGTGAAAGCAGTGCCAAGGATTAAATGGTGGAAGTTAAAAAAGGGTGATTGTGAAGTGGAGTTTAGGGAAGAGTTAAGACAGGCACTGGGAGGCAGTGGAGAGTTACTGAATTGCTGGGTAACTACAGCAGAACTAGTAAGGGAGACTGCTAGAAAGGTGCTTGGTGTGACATCTGGACAGAGGAAGGAGGACAAGGAGACCTGGTGGTGGAATGAGGAAGTACAGGAGAGTATACAGAGGAAGAGGCTGGCGAAGAAGTGGGATTGTCAAAGAGATGAAGAAAGTAGACATGAGTATAAGGAGATGCGCATGGCAAAGAGAGAGGTGGCGAAAGCTAAGGATAAGGCGTATAGAGAGTTGTATGAGAGACTGGACACTAAAGAGGGAGAAAAGGACCTGTACCAATTGGCTAGACAGAGGGACAGAGCTGGGAAAGATGTGCAGCAAGTAAGGGTGATAAAGGATAGTGAGGGAAAGGTACTCACAAGAGAGGGGTGTATTGAGTAGATGGAAAGAGTATTTTGAGATGCTGATGAATGAAGAGCATGAGAGAGAGAAGGTTGGATGATGTGGGTTTAGTGAATCAGGAAGTGAAACAGATTAGCAAGGAGGAAGTAAGGACAACTATGAAGAGGATGAAGAATGGAAAGGCTGTTGGCCCAGATGACATACCAATGGAAGCATGGAGGTGCTTAGGAGAAATGGCAGTGGAATTTTTAACTAGATTGTTTAATGAAATTTTGGAAAGTCAGAGGATGCCTGAGGAGTGGAGAAAGTGTTTTGGTACCTATCTTTAAGAATAAGGGTGATGTGCAGAGCTGCAGTAACTACAGAAGGATAAAATTGATCAGTCACAGCTTGAAGTTATGGGAAAGAGTAGTAGAAGCTAGGTTAAGAAGGGAGGTGATGATTAGTGATCAGCAGTATGGTTTCATGCCAGGAAAGAGCACTACAGATGCAATGTTTGCTCTGAGAGTGTTATTGGAGAAATACAGAGAAGGTCAGAAGGAGTTTGCATTGTGTCTTTGTAGGCTTGGAGAAAGCATATGACAGGGTGCCTAGAGAAGAGTTGTGATATTGTATGAGGAAGTCGTGAGTGGCAGAGAAGTATGTAAGAGTGGTACAGGATATGTACGAGGGTAGTGTGACAGTGGTGAGGACTGCAGTGGGAGTGACAGATCCGTTTAAAGTAGAGGTGGGATTACATCAAGGATCAACTCTGAGTCCTTTCTTATTTGCAGTGGTGAAGGACAGGTTGACAGATGAGATCAGACAGGAGGCCCTGTGGACTATGATGTTTGCAGATGACATTGTGATCTGTAATGAGAGTAGGAATCAGGTTGAGGAGACTCTGGAGAGGTGGAGATATGCTCTAGAGAGCAGAGGAATGAAGGTCAGCAGGGCTAAGACAGAATATATGTGTGTAAATGAGAGGGAGGGTAGAGGAATGGTGAGGATGCAGGGAGTAGAGTTGGTGAAGGTGGATGAGTTTAAGTACTTGGGATCAACAGTTCAGAGTAATGGTGAGTGTGGAAGAGAGGTGAAGAAGAGTACAGGCAGGGTGGAATGGGTGGAGAAGAGTGTCAGGAGTGATTTGTGACAGACTGGTACCAGTAAGAGTGAAAGGGAAGGTCTACAAGAGGGTAGTGAGACCAGCTATGTTATATGGGTTGACGACAGTGGCATTGACAAAAAGGCAGGAGTCAGAGCTGGATGTGGCAGAGTTGCATAGGATAGGAAGAAATGGAAAGAGATGATCCGCTGTGGCGACCCCTAATGGGAAAAGCCCGAAAGATGATGATGATGATCACTTACTACATAAGCAATCATACATTTATGTAAATGAAAATAAACCACACCAACACAATCCTAGTTGCAAGCATTTTACATCACAAACCATACTGACACACTCCCAGTTGCAAACATTATATATCACTTATAAATCTACCCAATCTTTCTCATTCAAACATTACATAACTCATTTAAATCCTGCCACCTTTTAGACCTCAGTCCTCCCTTGTATGTATTCTTTTCGCAATTCCCATTTTTTCTTATGTAGTTTGCTCCCTACCCGTTTCTAAAGATCTCAATTACAGCTGTTGTATCCTTTTTACTATATTCACTACTTCCAATATAGTTGGTTTACATTTTTATTTCCATTTTCTAGTAATTGCTTATTGGCAGCCACCATTATTACACAGTAAGGCCTTAGCATGTCTAGGCAATTCTGATTCTGTATCATAGCTCAGAAAAATCATCATCTCCCTCTTCAGACCAATCTGCCCACCCAGCATCCTGATAGTGCATCCTGCAGGGAATCCTTAAAGTCCACCAACTCACCCCACTCCCAGAAAATATATTTCCAGTTGACGCTTTCTTCCCATTCACACCTCCAACATTTACTGTCTGCCTGAAGAAAAATTCTTTGGAGTCTCCTTTGGGTATAAAATATCTATGTAAACATTTCCAGGCAAAAATCCTAAATCTTCTAGATTCTGTTGCATATTTAGGAGACAGACATATATCCTCCCATTGTTTCTTTGTGAATTGCTTATCCAATCTCTCTTCCCAATCTTATATAATCTCCTCTAATTGGTTCTTATAGTTATGCAATATTTTATATGCTCTACTAATTATTCCTTTTTTAATGGCAACTTCTGTTATAGATTCTATTAAAAACTCTACCAGTGCTGGTCTTTCATTTAGGACCCCAGCCTATGAGAGTCTTAAGATGTAAATTAAGACAGATGTAGCCACTGGCTTCTAACTTTGACCCATCAGAATGATGCATCATCTGTCAAAGGCAAAATAATGCATTTTGAAATATCAACAGTCTATATTTCAGCCAAAATGTTGAAAAGCTGATGACCATGTCGAAAATATAAGATTTAACTTTATATTAACATAACCTTTCAGAGAGACCAGATAAACTGCTAATATACTATTATTTGTCAATGTATTTAGAGTCCTTGCCAACCAGCGGTGGTGGTGCTGCGCTAGCGTTTTCGCCTCACAGTAAGACACTGTCCGGTTCGATTCTCAGCTAGAGCGTCCTCTGCGTGGAGACATGCGTGAATGGGCGTACCTTCGTTGAAGGTTGTGCATCAGGGCTGGTAACTCGGCGCGTAAAAATCCACTACCAATCATTAGCAGACCGGAGTTCCGCTGTGGCGACCCCTTACTGGGAAAAGCCGAAAGACACAAACAAATTTAGAGTCCTTGCCAAAATTTATGACATGAACCATAGCCTAGCCCTCATTTTCTTTAAAAGCAAATCAGTTTATTTGTTGACTTTGATACATTATATATTTTGCCTTTAATGCCTTATTTTAGATAAACAAAGGTGCATTGCACATAACCATGAAATATGTTTTAACACTGCCCATCTCAGGAAACATTTTAGAATTTGTTATTTAAACTGACGTCTGTAATTACACATTTTGCCTCAGTGCTATACATCTTGATATTTAACCCATCCAGACAATGACTTTTTGGGAAACCACATGTTATCTCCAACAGTGGTCCAAGGAACTCTGTTTAACCATTGGATAATCAAATTAGTCAGCTAGCATCAAATAATACATTACTGGTGCTTCAAAATTTGTTTACTTTTCATAGCGTTGTAACAATAATAACGTAGTTAAACATTTGGCTACACACTCAGCACATCACTACTGGCTGATTTAATGTTTAATTATTTATACACCAGAATATAAAAATTGTAAGATGACTTAGTTTTTAGAATACTTAATTCTACTTTATGAATATAATGTTCTGTGGGGCCATTGTTACTCTTCTTAAGGATCTGCTTCCAAAATCCCAGCTTTCTGCTTTTACTATGTATAGGAGCCTTAACTGTGTAACTCTGAAATACCCCTTCAAGTCAAGTAATCCCAAACCACCTTCTTCTATTGGGAAGGATCACCTTCTCACACTTGACTCTTGCCCCTCTTTCCTCCCAGATAAAATCCATCAACAGTTTATTAATTGCTATCCACAGATTCTCCTCTGGTTGATAAAAATATGCATGACCTGTGTATAAAACTAAAGGGTCTAAAACATTTTCACTGCTTGTATCTTGCTATCCATATCCATAAAACGGGTCTATATTAAATCATTGAACGCTTAAAAAAGCAAACTGTGATTAATCGACCCTATGTAAGCGAAAGCTTGCAATGTCGAAGTGTCAGAACAGCGATTTTTTTTCCAAGGGAAAAAAAATCACTGTTCCAACAAAAAAAATAAAAATCAATTTCAAACATTACATTAAGTGGGGGGCTTCCCCCACACACCCCCTACTTAAATATGCCAACTCCTGGACCACACTACAGTGCCAAAAATGGCAAAGTACCGAAGCAGTCAAGTGAATTCTTTCCCAGGGAAAGAATTTGCTTAACAGCTGCTTCAATATTTTGCATTTTCAGCCTTTTAAGTATGACCAAAACACATTCAAAAGAATGTGTCTTCGGTCTTGTAATATAGACCCCATAAACAGAGCTTCCAGTTTCTCAGTTTTTGTATTCTCTTTTGTTTAGTCTTTTCCTATATATCCTTAGCTGCCATAACAGAATTCTTTTAAACCGTACTCCATACTTCATTTTATCATGTCCCCATAAATATGGGTGTTGCTGAAACAATTTGTGTGGGTACATAGGTTTACAGCTATTACCTTTGTTCTGTCTTTACTAATTTTGTATCTTCAAAGACTTGAAACTGTATCAGAATGTTCTACAACACTGAAATGTACTTTTCTGGTTTCATCAGGTGCAAAATAATATCATCTGTAAATAAAGCCAACTTTTCTTCATTACCGTACCAAGTTATATCCTTGAATTTCTGAGTCCCTTGCTTTTTTTGCCAGTGGTTCTAAATATAATGCAGATAGCAAAGGGGAAAGAGGACACCCCTGCCTGCTTCCTCTGTTCAAACAGCACTTATCAGAGAGGAAACCTCCCACTTTAATTTTTGCCTCCAATTTCTTATATCACTTCTTAATAATTATTATTATGTCAGGGAATGCAAATGCTTCTATTGCCGTATTCATAAAGTCCCAGCATACTGTGTTGAATGCTTTCTCTGCATTATCAAGACCCACCAACAGCAGTAGTATTTTCTCACATCCTGCTTCCCTCTGGATCATCAGTGTTCTGGTAATGTTTGCCACCCCTCTAGAAAACCACGTTGATTCATATCTATCAATTTTGGCATCACCTTTGCCATTCTTTTAGCCACTATAGACAAACATTTTATAGTCATGGTTTGCATTTGAAAAGGGCCTATATGAGGCTGGATCTTATGGGCCTTTACCATATTTAAATATTACAGCCATCTCAGCTTTCTTCCAAGATGTTAGTGCTTCCCCTTCTTTTAAAATACTGAACTGAATGGATATGTTGACTGAATGTGTACATACACCAGACTCAAGAAATTGGTTAGTAGTGGCTTGAATTTCCCCACATTACTCCAGTATCCCACTCATAACCACAAGTAACTGCATTAATCGATCCCCGATTAATGCTGCTGTGGAAAAGATCAACAACTAACTAGACCATATATGTTTGTAAAACACAAATAATGTTACACAGAAGAAGTTATCTGTAGTAAATTAATTTACAACTGTTCAAATCTAACTTAATGCATGTGACTGCGTGTACCATTTATCTGTTCTGTCTCTTCAGTTGAGTACATTTACTAATAGGTATGCTTTCCTCAAATGTTTAAGAGCTGGCCACTAAAAGAATATTCTGTTTAGTTTCTGCTATGTTTTTCTATGACTGCAGTGGTAGCAAGTCTTGAATAAGTGTATTGAAGCCTATTTAGCGCAGAGGAGTCTGGCAGTTAATTCAGAGCATTTAGGCTATGAGCTGTTAGCAAGCTTGCTTCCTATAGTCCAGTGTTTAATTTCTTCAGCCTAATACAGCCTCCATGGAACCCGATAACATCCCAAGCTGCGTTCTGCATGATCTCAGGCATAAACATGCAGCACCATTAGGCACCCTATTCAGCCAAAGCCTGAGTACCGGCTTTGTCCCAGCCAAGTGGAGGACAGCCACTGTCATCCCTTTACACAAAAGTGGAATGTCCATCGATGGGAAATTATAGACCCATCAGCCTAACGAGCCTGATCTATAAGGCCATGGAACGGATTATCATGGACCTCGTTAACAGGGACATTGGCAACCTCCAAACACTCGACCCACACAGTTTGGCTTTGTCAAGGGGAGGTCATGTCTGTTAAATCTGGTAGACTTCTTTGAGACAGTCACCAAAGCCATAGATGAGGGGAAGACGGTGCACATCGCCTACCTTGACCTGGCCAAAGCCTTCAACACTATTCTCCACTCAGGCATAATAGATAAATTCTCTCAACTAGGCATCAATCCATATGTTATCAGATGGTAGCAAACTGGCTCACTGATAGAACTCACTTAATCAAAGTAGGGGAAGCCACATCAAGCAGTAGACCTGTAAAGAGCGGTGTACCCCAGGGATCGGTCTTGGGGCTTCTGTTGTTTGGGATATACTTCTCTGAGCTGCAGGCCAAAACCAGTGAAGTATGGCTTTCCAAGTTTGCAGATGACTGCAAGCTGGGTGTGGTTATCAATTCCCCAAGTGATGCTGACATCCTCCAATAGGGTCTCACCCAAACAAATGACTGGTACCAGAAACATGGCCTCAAGCTGAATGCCAAAGTATGCATCATCATTCCCTTTGGGGAGAGTGACGTCCCCACATATTATCACATTAATAACGTCCTAAGCACACAATCAGTCATGAGGGATTTGGGCACCCAGGCTGACAACAACCTGACTTTTGACCAACATATTACTTCCGTTGTACAGAAAGCTTTCTACATGGCCCACCTCATAAGGCCATCTCATCCAGGGATAAGGAGGTCATAACATCCCTATATTATTCCCGTATAAGGCCAATTATTGAGTACAACGCCCCCTTCAGCATGTACCTTGCAAAGAACATGCAGCAGCTGGAGAGACCACAGAGGTTCTTCACCAGAAGAATCCAGGGCCTCAAACACCTACCCTACACAGATAGGCTAAAAGCCCTGTCCCTCTACTCAGTTTCATGCAGACTCCTCAGAGGTGACCTCTGTCTGGCATACAAAGCAATCTCAGACCCTGCCTTGATGGGACTGCTGTATATCCGTAAGTCAAGCTCCACTCGAGTAACCTGCACGCTGAACCTCATCCTGGTCTGTGAGATCAATAGGACTTGTTGGCAGGACAGATTTGTTTCCCAGAGAATACCCATCTGTGGCAGAGGCTCCCTGTCCACATTAAGCAGAGTACTTTATTGTCCCTTTTCAAGTGCAACCTGGATAAATGGATGGGAAACAGAAAGTACACCCCTGGGATTCCACCTGTGCCCCTGCTCGGGCTTTGGTTGCTGACTTATCTAAACATGTGCTAAACACTTGGCTAAGCTTATAAGGGCCTCGGGGCCAATAGCCTAGTAACTTCCTATGATCAATTTGTATGCTGTCTGTTTCTGAGCAAGTCAGTTAACCAGACACTGCTACAGAATAATTAGAAAATGGGCTAGGTTCCTGTGTGGTCTCCTGGACTACACACTTCATAACTACCTATAACCCTATCACCCATTGATATGCAGCTTTGACCTTCAGTTCCTGTATCAGTGAGGAAAAAAAATAATCACTGTATTTGTAAGACATGTTGACTTCATTTTGACTTAACTCATTCCCTCCAGTAGAACTCTTTTAAGTATATACCTTTAACTCCCAGTGAGTGTGGCTTCAGCCTTTAAAAAATGAAGTTATCACCTTACAGTTCTACCAAATACTAATTGACAGAGATCATATATCAATACAGTTGCACTTGCCATTATTTATGCTTCAAGATAAAATATTCTTATACCTTGTATGTAGCATGGTTTTGGAATTATTAATGCAAATATGAACAGACAATATTTGATGCATAGAGGCACAGTAGGAGGTAACTGCAGAAACGCCTGGAGATGTCACTCGGCTGTAATGAGTTAATTTTATGCTGCATTAAACACTCACATGCACAGTGTCTGTCCCTCTGTCTCTCTCCCTCATTTATATACACAACTTATGCAGTTATCTGTAGATATTTCATTTCCATCATAATCAAAAATCATATCCCCATATCAGAAGATGAACTTTTCTGGCTGCTTTTGCTAACTGGCAAATTAAGGGATACTGTTTGTATGTGCTACAGGCAAGTCAGCATGCCTGTCATTATGTAGCCTTGTTTACATAAGGAATAATAAGCAAACAGGATTAGATGGATAAGATGTAACAGATTAAACACCCCCTCTACAATCCTGCATTTTAAATGCAGGTAGGAGTACTGGGGGTAGAAACATACACTCATTTATATGATTGATAACATACAGATGCGAGCTGAAGTCTTTATACTGTCTTACCAGGCAGACTACTTGCATAAACAGCAAGCTCCACTACTGATCAAACACCAACGTTCCCTTGTTTTTGATTAAAAAGGATATCATTGGGCCAGTAAAGGCACAAAAACTACACAGGTGTCCTCTTTTCAGTAATGACTGAAAAGTAAGTCACCATTGTACTCCTAATAGCATATTCAGCTTTCTTCCAGACTTGTCTGGTATTGCCCCCCCCCCCCCCCACACACACACACACGCGCGCACGCACTAAGGTTACAGCCTTAGTAGGGGAGGGGCAATACAACCACAAATGACCTAGTGCAACAGAAAACAGGCCATGGAACGTATCATCATAGAACACATAAACAAAGACATTGGTAACCTCCAAACTCTGGATCCCACCCAGTACGGGCTTGTGAAAGGCAGATCATGCCTCCTGAACCTGATCGACTTCTTTGAGGCAGTCACCAAAGCCGTAGATGGGGGTAAGGTGGTTCACACAGCCTATCTTGACGTCGCCAAGGCTTTCGACACCATCCCCCATTCTGAAATTATAGCTAAACTCACTTCTTCTTCTTTCGGCTTTTCTCAGTTAGGGGTCGCCACAGCAGGTGTCAAGTTGCCAGCCCGGCGCCCAACCTTCCACAGAAGGCACACACATGCACACACTCACACCTAGGGCCAATTTAGAGTGTTCAATCCACCTACAGCATGTCTTTGGGATGTGGGAGGAAACTGGAGCACCCAGAGGAAACCCACACGACCACAGGGAGGACATGCAGACTCCACACAGAAGTAACCCCAGACGAGGATTGAACCGGAGAATCTCTTGCTGTGAGGCGGCAACGCTAACCACTGCACAACTGCAGCCACCCATAGCTAAACTCACTAAACTAGGTATAAATCCCTACATCACAAGATGGGTTGCCAACTGGCTCACTGACAGAACCCACACTGTAAAAGTTGCAGACTCCAAATCTGACCTCAAAGCAGTGACAAGTGGAGGACCACAGGGTTCCATCCTGGGACCTCTCCTGTTTGGTATCTACTTCTCTGATGTACAGGCTAACACAGAAGGCTTCTGGCTAACGAAGTTTGCAGATGACTGCAAACTAGGAGCCATAGTCAAGTCCCCAAATGATGTGGACATCCTACAGAAGGGTCTCACTGAGTCAGATGCCTGGTGTCAGAGCCATGGCCTCAAGCTCAATGCCAAAAAGTGCAGTGTCATCCCCTTTGGTAAAAACTCTATACCCATGAACTACCACATAGACAGCAATCTACTTAACACCGAATGCATGATAAGAGACCTTGGGATCCAGGTAGACAGTAGTCTCTCCTTTGATAGTCACATCGCCACAGTAGTCATGAAGTCCTTCTATGTGGTACACATCATCATAAAACGGTTCTCATCCAGGAAAAAAGAGGTCATTGTTCCCCTCTACTCGACACTCATTAACCCATTATAGAGTACAATGCCCCTTTTGGAATGTACCTCACAAGACATCTGCAGCAGCTGGAAAGGCCACAGAAGTACCTCACAAAGAGGATTACTGGCCACAAACAAATGCCCTACACTGACCACCCCAAGAAAATCCAGCTTTACTCTGTAGCATATTGCCTACTCCGAGGTGATCTCTGCCTAACATATAAAGCTATGTCAAACCCAGAGCTGTTGGACATGCTACACCTAAAAAAATCCCAATCCCTCTGAGCTACACGCTCTAGGGACCTAAACCTTGTCACCACAATAAACAGGACATGCTGGAGGGATAGATTCCTATCCCAGAGACTTCCCATACTCTGGAACAGGCTACCCATCTATGTCAAGCAAAGTTCTTCATTAGCACTCTTCAAGAAAAATCTTGATGAGTGGATGGGAAATAGGAAGTACACCCCGGGGATCACTTCTGTGTGTCTGCTCGACAGTGGCATAGGAAAATAACTTTCTTGGTTGGCATAAGCCAGGGAACCTTGTTGGCTAGGCTTACAAAGGCCCTTGGGGCGATAGCCTAGTACCTACCTATGAACCTATAATAGCATCTCTTAAAAATAAAAATTTAAAAAAGGACAAAAAAAAAAACATGGCTGCTGTCTGATACACAGTCATGGAACGTAGCGGCCATGGTTGAGTATCAGTGACTCACAAGGTAGTCTTAGAAAATATATTTTATTTTTGAATTCATCTTGTAACCAGCAGCACTTATGAGGTTGCCACACAGCATCTTAAAGCTAGGGAATTTGTCTAAGTAATTCCTTATCTGAGGGGGTAGCTATGGATACTGTAGGGATGTTCCATATAGATGGGGTTATAAATGAGAAAGCTTTATAATTAGTAGTTAGAAGGTAGTTTTCAGTAGTGAAAGTATTTAGACTTAGGATGTTTGAACAGGAGGGAGCTAGATGGAAGAAGGGCAGTAAGAGACTAATCGACAGTCTTTTGTGTCAAGTAAGAATTTTGCAACTAAGTACATAAAAAAACTTAATGCACTTCTTTGGGCACTGGGTTGGATATAATTATGTGGAAGTATGGACCATGAAGCATTAAGTCTTATTTTAGGAATTTAGAGAACTGTCCTGTTATCATTACTGCGGTGGTGGTGCTGCGGTAGTGTTGTCACCTCACAATTAGACGTTGCACGTTCGATTCTCAGTTAGAGCGTCTTCTGTGTGTCAACATGTGTGAATGGGCGTTCCTTCGTTGAAGGTTGTGAGTTAGGCCCGGCAAGCCAGCATGTAAAAATCTACTGCCAGTCATTAGCAGACCGGAGTTCCGCTGTGGCGACCCCTAACTGGGAAAAGCCGAAAGAGAACTGTCCTGTTATCAGCTTGAATCAGTAGAGTGACATCATTTTCTAAGTGAGATGGAGCAAATTCTTTAAGAGCAAAACAGACTTTTCAGGAAATTGTTAACCTGAAAGCAGCCCATGAGCATTGCTGGGATTTTATTATTTTATGCATATTGTCAGCATGGTTACTGAAAGTTAGGAAAGTGTCCAAAGAAATTCTAACTGAAATCACTGTTGCAGTATATTCATCACAGACAGATTTGCATCACTGAGGTTTGGCTAGGGTACCAAAGCTTTACTTTCCTTTCCTGAGGGCATACGACCAACATATGACCTCACTTCATATAAGTTGTGATATAAAGGACAGATGCGCGAGATCCTCAGACTCTCTCACCTCCAGCTCGAACGCAGGTCACGCACCCATTGGACTGATCCATATTTGGTTGTCGGTACTGTTGCTTCTCTAATCATTGTCAGATAAGTGCCCCATTGGGAACCTTCCTTTTCTTACTTCTTGGAGCTGTGGTTTAAAATTGTTAGATATCAGCTAGGAGGGGTAAATGCAGGTGCAGTAGGCAGATTCTATACAAGGATTTGCACACTAAGTGCCTTTTTTGCCTTGGCTCAGAACATGACTCCAAATCTTGTTTGATTTGTCAGTCATTCATACCTGACACCCTCCGATCAAGATTATCCTCATTTAATACCTTTCTTAAAACCCAGCGATTGAATTGCCTAGCTCAATCTAAGATGGGGGACTCTCACTATCCCCACATTGCCCTTCCCCTAAGAAAAAACTCTAGACCCCAAGATGATTCCCAGTCTGTCTCTGAGTCAGACAATACCCATTGAGGTGACTGAACCCACGGTACATCTGATTACCTCTCAGGTGCCTGCTACTGAGACCCTGTTGGAGGCTGGTTTGACCCCTG
This sequence comes from Protopterus annectens, assembly GCF_019279795.1. Lineage (NCBI taxonomy): Eukaryota > Metazoa > Chordata > Ceratodontiformes > Protopteridae > Protopterus > Protopterus annectens. The sequence goes on from NC_056745.1 coordinate 232,157,489, forward strand.
AGGCCTTGCAGACTGCTGATACCTTGGATGAACCATGTTTTATCATCTTATCATCTTGGAGGGCCTGCATAGAAGCTCTCAGATCCTTGAATGGGAGGAGGTTCCTTGTACGTTTATTGAAATGAGACAGTGCTCTGAACCTCCAAGGCTCATGCATGTAGATGTCACCCCAGAAAAAGAAGGAAGAAAAAAAAACATACATTTGATGTCCTCTACTCCTTCCAGAGAAAAAGATTGGCTGGGCATTTCTAGGGCTTATTTAAAGCTGTTATGACTATGAAGCCTCCTGCTTTTGTGACCCAGCCATCCCAAGCCACACCATAAAAACAAACCTTGGATTCTTCCTTCTCTTGAAGAGGATACTGGACCAGATTTCAGTCATTCTCTGGATTACTCTTTGCAACTCCACTCTCCTAAACAAGACCCCAAGGACAAAGGGGACTCCCTTTCACCTGACTCTCCTCTGGAAGAGGCATCCTTTGGAGAAACCAAGGCAAATCGCAGAGGTACAAAAGACATACTACAGTCTTATGGAGTTGGGTACTCTCTCTCCTTTGCCAGTTCCCCCAGTCCTCAAAGCTTATCTTGATGCTTTCCATTTTTCATTAGCACCTGACTCTTAGCCACCTGCTCCAAAAAGATAATACAAGTTTTATAAGGCTCTTGATAAACTTAAATACCGCTACAAAAATCTCTGCAGCTGTCCTCGGATTAGCTGTCCAGATTGCTTCCCACTGCTAATGCCTGTCCCTCAGGCAAGGGAAGTTGGGCCATGGATAGGTAGGTGAGAAAGTTTACACCTCCTTCACTTCAGCATTCAAAGCTATGATATCTGATGTTAATCTTCTTTCCATTCATCACTGATGGGTTCGGTTGCAAGCCCTCAGAACTGAGTCAGCCTATTAACAAGATCACACCAGCCAAAAGCTCTTGAGCTAAACTTCTACCCACAGTGCCCTTCTCCCTGTTACCTCAGATCTCATTTGCCAGGTAGCCGTAAAGCCAGATTTCAGCTGAGCTCTAAGCTAAGTGGAAAATTATTTCATATTTGTGACTAAACTAGTTTGTTTCTAACATTTTGTGAGCTGTAGTTCATTCCTGTTGAATTATAATAGTGTTAGCTATTTTTTTTCTCTATTTCTACCCACTGGTAACCTTTTTCATTACCATTGCTGGTATAGCCCTTTTCTCTTTACCCTTGTGGTATTCCTTGAATACGATAGTGGGTATTCCTTCTCTGTTCCTTCTACTGGTGTGTTTTTGATATTGGATTTGTTTATATTTTCTGCGTGTGTTTAAATCTTTCCTGTCTTAGGAATTTAGAGCTTCTTTCTTCCTAAGTTTGAATTGTTGTGATTACTTCTCAGGATGTTGGATAAGAAGGGTACATCTGGTTTCAAACACTGTACCTCACGTAATGGTAAACTACCTAATAGTGACACTCATGATGATTGTGTTTGTTTGGGGGTGCCCCACCTTTCAGTGTGGCCTTCCTGTGGGATTTGTCAGAGTTTCAGCCAATGCACTCTAAATGAGCACAGGAATAAACTAATCTTGAAGGGGCTACTAAAATCTCCCTTTTCAGAGGCCCTTTCTGCGACGGAGGTCTCAACCCCTCCTATGAAAGTTAAGAAAAGGCCCCATTTGGTTCCCTCTTCACCCTCGGGTGACCAGGGTCTGTGAAACCAAAAATTAAAAAGTTATCCTCGGAGCATAAGCCTGCCTCCTCTGCAGCTTTTTCATCTTCTCTGAGCACTTCCACTATTGTTACATCGGTGCCGGCTTCATCGCCGATTCTGATGCTTCCTCCGGCACTGACTGTAGACCTCACCACGCCTGCTACGACTTCGGCACATGTGGCCATTTTGGCACAGTGCACACCTTTGATGCCAATCTCTGCAGTGATGATTGAACCTACCATTTCAGCTCCGAGTGTCCCTTCAGCACCGAGCTGTATTACAGCAACATTGGATTTGACCCCACTACTTCCTGTCTCTAAACTCAAGACATTGGTGCTGGCAGATCACACACCACCGACCCGATACTCCCTGTCCATAGACCCATTCTTAGGCCAACTGCATAGCCCGTTCTTAGATCAACCTGACTCCCCATCCAGCGTATCCACTAGATCCACCAGGAGCCTTTCTGAACTTGATGTGGTGCATCTTGTGGATCAGCTGTTGGCAGCCAGGGGGATACCCATGCCTTCCAATACCCATCCTCCGGCAGGACTTGAGTTGACCTGTCCACGGACTCCATCCTACTCTCCTCCTTCAGCCATTCTGGTTCTGAAGGCTTCTGCTCTGATGTCCTTCTCAGAACCCCCCATCTCGGCACCTGTAGTGGACCTCAGTGAGGCTCCAGGTCCATCCCTTTGGTCCTCGGTTCTTGCTGAACCGGTCCTTCCTCCGTCTAGTGATTGGGCGGTGGCTCCTCGGTTCGGGGCATGGTTCCGTGTAGTCCTTCGGTTATATCCTCAGTGCTGGTAGTCTCATCTGCACCGACCCAGCTTGAGGCTCCATTCTCAGGAATGGGTTGTGACCCCAGTTCTGAGGTTGTCCTTGTTTTCAGGCTCCCATCCCTCTTCGGGCGGACCTACTTTCCATGTGATGGAGAGGGCTCTCAATTCTGGAAGCATTCTGCCGATGTCGGAACCCCAGTTTTCTCCCCTTGAGATATAGCTGTCACAGACCACCTCCTTGGGACACTGGGCAGGGAAGCCACAGGAAACCCCAGTTCAGGGTACCCACTCTTCCAAGTCCTCCTCGGACATCCCTACTGTGGAGCCCCCACAGAAGAGATTGTGCAAGAGGAGGCACATTGACTCACCTGAGGAGTCTTTAACCGAAGAACACAGATTATGATGAAGGTGAAGGGTCCCCACAATCATCCCCTGATGATGTCTCCGTCGGTGACATCCTTGAAATGTTAAAGCAGAGGGGTGACTACAAGCCCTCCAACCCTTCCTCTGAGGAGTCCATGTACCTGCAGGCTTTCTGTGCCCGGCCATCTACCTGGTGGGTGACCCCGCCTGCCAACGACCTAGTCCAGCTCATTGTGCAACACACATGGAAGAACCCTGACTCTATTGAGGCGATCCCTCGGAGACCTGACAAAATTCTTTCCCCTCTCGTGGAGAACCCACACTGGACCAGAGGGTCACCAGTCGAGGCTATGGTGTTGGCGGCGGCTATGAAAAAAGATCTGGCTGAAGAGAGTCCTGCTGTACATCCACCCAACAGGGAGTCCCAAGCCATGGACAGATTAGGGAAGCGTGTATTTGCATCAGTGACCTTTGCCATTCGGTCCCTGAACTATTTGGCACATTTTACAAGGCTCCGAAGAGACTTGATCTCAGAACTCTCTAGAACACTCACAGGACAGGTGTCTGACGAGGTACGGGACAAAGTTGCCTTGCAGCTTGCTACCCTGGAATCAATCTCCTACTTGTCCATGAGGTTGCTTTCACATGCAACCAAAGGGGTGGCTAGAGATGCGGGTTCGGCATTATGAGGCATCATGCCTGGATGTGCATTTGTGACCTCGCCTATCCCTTCAAGTCTTCCTTTCTGAATGCTCCCATTGAAGCATCTTCCCTTTTTGGTTCCAAAGTGAAGGACACACTAGCCAGGTATGAGTAGGATGGTAAGACCCTTTCTGCTGTAGGCCTTCTTTTTTCCAATCCTCAACGCTCCTTTTCCAGGAACCTGAGGAGTGGGAAGATGTGGCATAAAAAATCTCAAGGTCCTTTCCGTGCCGCACATGGTGATGATACCCCCAGAGGCAGAGGGGGTAACAACTCCAGAAGACACCCCTATAGAGGCAGAGAGGGTCCATGTAACCAAGGCTCCAGAGACTTTTTCTCTGGACAGTCTTATCAGCGCTCCTGAAGAGCTGCCCGATTGCTTGCCTCTGGAAGCAGTTGGGAGTCATTTCTCTCTGCACCAAGCTGCCTTGCACTCTATTACTACCGATTGTTGGGTGCAGAGTACAATTACCAGAGGTTACACCATTCCCCTTATTTCTTATCCGAAACTTCCTGACGTTCCACCCAGTCAAAGGGAAGAGGCAGCTTCAGAAATAGAAAAGCTATGCCAAAAAAGAGTCATCCAACCAGTCCCACCAGACCAATGTGGATCCGGATTTTACTCAAGATTCTTTTTGGTGCCAAAAAAGACAGGGTATTGGAGACCCATTCTGGATCTCTGCAGCTTGAACAAGTCTGTCACCCAAACCAAATTCCGTATGGTCACAGTTCAGTCCATCCTCCCTTTTCTGAGGGAGGGCGATTGGATGTGCTCGGTAGATCTCCGGGATGTGTATTACCTTATCAAAATGGACAAACACTCCAGAAGTCTGCTTTGCTTCCAGCTAGGAGCCAATCATTACTAGTTTTGTGTCCTGCCATTCGGTCTACCTACATCCCCAAGAGTGTTCACAAAGTGCATGGCAGTGATCACAACTCACTTGAGACTGCAAGGATTCCGGGTGTTTCCATATTTGGACGATTGGCTCCTCACCGCCCCCACCAAACATCTTCTGTTAACAGCCCTACAATACACACTTTCTCTGGCGGAGATTTTGGGGATAACTGTGCACTGGGAGAAGTCAAACCCGGTCCCTGCCCAGCAAATAGAATTTATTGGAGCAGTCTTCAACACCCGATCCTGTCTTGTGTCGCTCCCAGCTCACAGACTCCAGAGATTGAGGATTCAAACTCCGGGTGATTGACAAAGTCTCAGCGAGAGAAGTTGTTCAGGCCCTAGGAACCATGGCAGCTTCAATCCAGATAGTGCCTCTTGCCAAGCTGCACATGCAAATTCTCCAATGACTTCTTTCTCAGTGGTTTTTGAATCACCACCCTCTGCATTTCCAGATCCAGATAACCAACTCCTGCAAACTGGGACAACTTGGTGGATGAGGCCAGACACGGAACTTTGGAGTTGCCATTTCCAGTCCCGTCACCCCAAGGCCATTGTGACCACGGATGCTTCCCTGATCAGGTGGGGGGGGCATTTCCATGGAAAGATGGTTCAAGGCACATAGTCCACTTTAGAGGCCAACCTGCATATCAGCCCATTGCTGTTAGCGTTGCAGGCATTTCATCTGGTTCTTCCTTCTGGGACAATTGCAGTTCAGTCAGACAACATGTCAGTAGTCTGGTATATCAAAAAGCAAGGAGGAACCAAGTCCTACCCCTCGTGTCGAGAGGCCATGAGGATTTGGCAGTGGGCGATAGCTTCCAACCGCTTTCTGATAGCAACACACATCCTGGGAAGTTCAAAAGTGATTGTGGACAAGTTCAACAAATGTATTCTCCTGCCCCATGAGTGGTCCCTCAATCCCGATGTGATGGCAAAAATTTTCAGCCACCGTTGCCAGCCGTGCTGCGACATTTTCGCCTCTCCATTGAACAAGTGCAGCAGCTATTTTGCCCTGTTCCCCCCAAAGGGGGAGTCCTCGAGGGACATTATGATTCACGATTGGCCCACAGGACTTTTATGCTTATCCCCCCATTCCTGTGATTCCACAGTTCCTAAAGAAAGCTCATTGGTTGAAATGCAAAGTGATCCTCATAGCCCCTTTTTGGCCTCGACAAGTTTGGTTCCCCTTCCTTTGGTCTCATCTGGTATGCTCACCGTGGGTTCTGGACCCTCTTCCAGACCTGATTGCTCACCCCAGGGTTGACGCACCCGAATCTGTCCAGTCTCAAGCTGACAGCTTGGTTTCTCCACTTCCGTTAATTGCCAGGCAGACTTATCTCACCTCACCTGTTCGGGATATTATCCTGGTCTTTCCTAAACCATCCACCATACAACTGTATCAACACAAATGGAAAATTTTCTCTCTCTGGTCAAAGAATAATATGCTAATTCCGTATTCGGCTCCGGTCACAGAAGTTTTGCAATACTTGTCCATAGTTTTTTGAGGAGGGTTCCACAGCCTCTACCATATGAGTACATCTGGATGCAATTTCGAATTACCATAATGGGCTGGACGTACGCCTCTTATCTCACTACATTTTTGTAAAACCTTTCTCAAAGGAGTTTCATACATCAGGCCCCCTGTCAGACAGCCTATAGAGCCATGGAATCTCACGTTAGTTCTACAGTCTTTGACTCAACCCCTCTTTGAACCCGCAGTGAAGTGTGACCTGAAATTCCTGTCTTGGAAATCCTTATTTTTGGTAGCCCTTTACGTCAGCCAGGCGGGTTTCAGACCTACAGGCACTGTGCATCAAAAGACCCTATTTGGTCTTTCACAAGGACAGAGTATCACTCTGGACGAATCCATCTTTCCTCCCCAAGGTTGTTTCTGACTTCTCAATCAATCAGTCCATTGACCTACCAGTGTTCTTTCTGAACTTTTCTAATAAAGGACAACTGAGATTTTATTTAGACAGAACCAAAATTATGTGCAAGTCTGACCAGCTTTTCATTTCCTTTTCTGGACCTAGAATGGGAAATTCTTTATCCAAGGTTACTTTATCGAAATGGCTAAGGGACTGTATATGCTTCTCTTGCTCTTCCACAAAAGAACCTATGCCACTGGTTAAATCCCATTCCACTAGATCTGTGGTAACATCTGTAGCGTTCCACTCCAGGGCTTCTGTGGATGACATTTGCGCAGCAGCCACTTGGGCTAAACCTCACACTTTCATCAATCATTACAAATTGGATGTGGTCTCCAGAGGGAGAGCTGCCTTCGGCTCAGTGATACTCGGGAACGTTCTTCTATAAGGGCCGCCCATGTGTCTCAAGGTAGCTTGGGATTCTGCCCCATCATTGATGAATGGAAAGAAGATTAACAATATCAGATAATGTTTTGTTTTACCATAACGTTCCATCTGTGTTGTTCATCATCTTTCATTCATCACTTCCCACCCTCCTTCCCTCTCCAAAGGCTCCTGGGGGATACTTTGGGTCCAAGTGGTGTCTTAGGATATTTGCACTTGATCTGAGGTAACCAGGAGAAGGGCATTGTGGGTAGAAGCCTAACTCGAGAGTTTTTGGCTGGCACCAGCTTGGTAATAGGCCGACTCAGTTCCAAGGACTCGGAACTGAACCCATCAGTGATGAATGAAGGAAGATGAACAGCACAGATGAAACGTTATGGTGATATATAACTTCTTTTTTTCAAACACAAATGACTAAATACTTGCTTTCTGTGCTACAGTCTCTGCATAAGGGCATGTCAGAACCTCAGACAGCAGACAATAAACAGCAAATGCAGACTCTTCTGTCCCAAGCTACACAAATAGGGCAGACACAGTGTCAAATGCAGTTATGATGCAGTGGACACTGTC
>NC_056745.1:232165294-232218080 GCF_019279795.1 Protopterus annectens
TAACCCCTATTTTTTTCAGTAGGAGACAAGCCTATACTGGCAATGTCTACCCTCCCATTAAAGGTGCAGAGTTGGCTGTTGAATCTTTACTTCTTCCCCAACCTGCATCTGTGAAGTTAGTTATACATGAATCGCCAGTAGAGCAGATTGACTTCTTGCACTTCCACTAGTTGACTAGCTCAACGTTGCTTAATACCATAACATAGTTTTTAAAACCTGAAGCTGGCAATTCCTAGCCAGTGTTGTAATGGCCATTGCTGTAGTTGGCATGCTTCTTAGATCTGTTACAGGAATGTGTTAGCTGTTGACACATGGGTAGTTTTCCACAGACGTACAGAGAGTTTATTACACAATATTATGTTTTGTACTTCCTGGCAGCCTCTTCATTTCCTCATTTTCCTCTTGGAAATAGAAGTGAATAGGTTGCTGTTTGTTAAGATACAATAGGTGATGGGGTTTACAATGTCAAGTTGGCATTATCATTTGCTGAGTGAAAGACTTCCTGTGGTTTGTGTAACCTAACATGCACTAGTTGTGCTTGCTTTGCCTGTGACTGTAGCTTATATCTGCTGTGACAGTTCTGTCAGTGCCGCACCTTGCAGTAACTCCTTAAGTGGCATAGTTGTTAATATTACCGAAAAAAAAAACTTGGGTGCAATTAAACAATGGTAGCCTGTTTAGTAAATTGCTAATGTATGCAAAGTATGTTTAATGACTATTTTTTGATCACTTAAGACATTTTAATTATTTTTCAGTTAAAGGCAAAGACAGACAAGTTATTGTCTACAGAAGCAGCCAAAGCTTCTCAAAGAGCAGATCTTCAGAATCATTTAGATACTGCCTTGAATAGTTTGCAAGATAAACAACAGGTATGGATCTTTAAATTCTTCTTGGTTTGGACTGCATACATTTTATACGTTGGCAATGTTGTTGAAGATTTTGGTTTCTTACATCACAAAAAAGCAGTAGCTTTGAGATCATTGTGCAACTTAATGGTGCACTTCTTCACAATGGATTTGTTACCCTACATCTCTATACCATAATGTAGTGGCCAGCTACTTGGAGCTATCTGTTTGCTAGCTTGCCTCTTTGGCCTCCTGAAAATAAGATTCCTCATGGTTTACGACTCTTACAGCTTTGTGGCAGTTGTCTCATCATGGGCTCCTTTAGCTTTTTGCAGCCTACTACAGAGAAAGGTGTGTGACCATCCACAATGAATGGGAAATAGTGTTGTTAAAAATAAATTGTTTTATGTGTCCATTTGTTTTTGTTTTCTTTTTGTTTGTCTTCTGTGATAGTTGCATTGCCTCGCATGTTTTATGTGTAGTGGTTTAAATTAATGTTGGCTGCTTCCGACTGGAGATTGTCTGAATCCACAACAGATTGCTACACTGCTTGCTCTTCAAGACAAGAGTGAACATTTTTTCTTTGATAGTGCAGTTCTATTCCCCCCAAAATACTTTTTTATTATGCCTTTTCTAAATGCAATAAATAAAGGGAATATGGAGAGAAGGGGTAGGAAACTATGTACCTTTAATATGCGTATTATAAAAAAATGTGTTATCTTTGTCATGATAGTTCAGTTTTCATATAGCTTAAAGAGTAAATTATATTTTTCTGGAAAAGATACCTTGTCAGTGGCGCAATAGATAGCACACTCACCATTGGTGCGGTAGACCAGAAGGCTGTGGAACTCTATTCCTTGATTGAATAGCAGACACTGCAGTGTGCCATTAGCGGGACGTTGCACTCCTGAATGTGTTGTCCTTGAGATGAGATTTTAAACTGAGGTCCTATCTGCTTGAGCTGGTGATAGTTCTGGTAAATGTAAAAGATCCCATGGCACTTACTGAAAAGAGTAATGGTCCTTTATTTAACACAACATAAAAAATACTTGCATATTTACAAAATTTACATATTTGCAGGCACATATAGACCCATTTGTATTTGTTACTGTTCATCATTTTTTTTCTTATAACGTTCTCATTGTTATTAGGTTCATAGGTTCATGCTAGGCTATCTGCCCTAGGGCATTTATAAGCCTAGCCAGAGTAGGTTTGGCTTTCGCCACCCATTTTAAATGAATTTTGCTATGCCCTTTTTCGAGGTTAGTATACTGTGCCTCTGTCTAACAGTGACACAGAAGTGATACCAGGGTAAACACGATCTCCCATCCACTCATCAAGATTCCTCTTGAAGAGAGTCAATGAGGGACTCTGCCTAACCTGGACTGGGATTTTATTCCAGAGTGAAGGGAGCCTCTGGGTTATGAATCTGTTCCTCCAGCATGTCCTATTTATTTCAGAGCTGAGGTTCAAGTTATTCTTCCATAATTAACTCTCACTTATTCCGCTTGTGCTAATTTCTTGCAATTTGTCTGCCAAAATCCATCTCTCATTAAACACAATTTAATTCCATCTTCCATTCCAAATGATCCATATTTCTTCTCTGCCCTTGTCACATATTCTTTTTTCTTATTCTTATAATATCCATACATATCTATATCTAAATTGTTTATCTCAAATTATCTGTGATATGACCCCAGCTATTATCATTAATGGTAATATATAATTATCGACTGTGGGATAAGTAAGGCCAGTCTCTAAACAAATGGGATAAGTTAATTTGAGCATAAAAGGGAAATTGTCTAGGCTTAAGATGGCCCACAAAGCCTATGAACGTATGTCGTTAATATTCTCAAAGAAATTTCTTCACACTGCTTTTTCAAGTTTCACCACTCTTACATTTCAAAGAAAAAAAACATGCTGTGTTGTTTCTTCTTCCTACAAAATACACACTCTTTCAACTTTCTTTTTAAGTGGCATATTCTCTTTACTGGTAACTTATTTATTACCAGTCTCCATAGTAAATCCTAACACACTGCTGTGTTGGTACACCACTTTTTTCCTTAGTTCAATCACTTCTTCTTGTAAATTTTCCCATTGATTTACATAGTATTGTTTCATCATGTTATATCACATCATTCTGTCTCTATCAATTTTTATTTTTCATACTAATATTTTTTCTTGAAGATTGTTCATTTCTTCATTTAGGTATTCTTTTCATCTTTTTCTTATACTCATCATCTACCAGATTTTTTGAACTGATCTTTAAATATTCTCACTTGTAAATTCTCATTCTCTTCCTTTACCCAGTTCAGTACTCTCTAGAAGTTTAAATAAGCAGAAACAACTGCATTAAGTACCCCAATCCCCCTTTATATTATCTTACATACAACACACTTATTTTCACTAAGTTTAATCTTGAGCTCCATATGAAAGAAAACTCCACTTGCACACTTTCTTTTTTATATTTTACTGGGATCATGTAAACATTTGACATATATGCTAGTTGTTATTACCAAATTCACCAGATAAACCTCTTTCCTGAATGCTAAACTATACAGTCTCCTTAGAAGACCTGTTTCTTTCATTTATTATATCAAACCCTCCCATTGCATCACAACTGCATTATTTTTCTCCGATTTTATTCCTTGCAGAGACACTTCATTCATTGAAAAATATACTCCCTTCAATTTTCTCCACATACCTGAACACTTACTTTTATCTTCATTCAGGGTCATTCCCATTTCCTTTAAACATCCATTCAGACAAACCCACACTTCCCTCATCCATATTTTGCATTCTTAGCAGCTACAAATGTATTGCTTCCATAAGTCAGAACTACTGGTATTACCATCTCCCTTTGTATCACATATCGAGCATCTTTCATTTTATAAGCTACTTCACTCACTGTAGCATTCATCACCAGTGCAAACAGTATTCCCCTCATGGAACATCCTTGCCTTATACTGCACTTTTCATGTATGTTTCTGTACTCAGCCACCCATTAACTAACACTCTCATTCTGTTACTCTTATATACACAGAATCCTGATTCTAACAACTATTCCATACTACTTCATAACATTCCACAAAGCATCTTGTCTTAATATATCAAATGCCTTGCAAATATCACCTACCATAAGGTGTTCATTATATTAATCACTGCTGCACTAGCCTTGTATCTTACATACAGTAGGTTAAAACAGCCAGCCAGCTTCCAAAGCTTCAGGGCACCTTCCATACACCCAAACTATCAGTCAGCTTGGCCTGAGCTGACTAAAACGACAGATGAAGGTGCCAAGCTCTTCAGAGCTTTCCTGATACCAAACAGTACACTCATCTGAGGCTTTCGATGATCAACGTTCAGCTTGTGCTGTTTCTTTGCTGAGCAGATAAATTCTCTTGGGAGAAAAAAACTTCCATTTAAAAAAAAATGTTTATTTAATAACACATTCATGTTCAGGAACGTTATTTTAAAGCTAGGAGTTTGTGTTTTTAATGGATTGTCACAAGAATGCCTTGTACTTTTAAATGACATCAATCTTTTTTCCTGTCAGTTTTTAAAGTTGTGGAAAGTAACTGAAAATCATTTTTTTTTCTATTGAGAAATTCTGTTTATTTTACTTTTGGGGGGGGGGGGCTGGCAAAGTGTTCTTAAAGTGCTTTCCACTGGTTTTTTTTCCTGTGGAAAAAAGTGACTTTTAAAGACTTGTAGTTTTTATTGGCATTTGTTGCTTGTCTTCCCTGGGAAAGAGGCACCATTTTTGGCTTGACCATGGAGCAAACTTAACGGATCCCATGGTTGGTCCTTCCAGCCAAAAAAAGCAAAAGTTAAGTAAACAGCCTTTACCACCACAGCAGGTTATTAATTTGCTTCAGCTACTGGTGGGTGGCTCTGCTGTGGGCATTTGTTGTACATCAGAGCACTCATCTTTTCCCCGTATCCTTCTGGTGTACCACCTATAGCTAGTTTGGACTGGGGATTAACCATATCCTCTGTGGCTGTTGGAGATCCTGTCAGCGGGCAAGAGAGCACTGTTGTCAGTCCCGGGAGATGGAAAATGGAAGGCTTCCCTGTTGTGTCAGAATGCTGTGCCCTTCCCTTGGGAAGCTGTTGCTGTCATTCGTACCGTGGTTGGCTCCATTTTTCCTGTCAAAAAGAGACAGAAAACTAAGCATATGTCTACTCCTCCTCAAATTTTCTTAGGAGTAGTTTACTGGGTCTGGCCCAGGGTTTAATTCAGGCTACTGATCCTTCTTGTAAACTAGTTTCTGATAAAAGAAAGAGGGATATTTCTTTTCTTGAAGAGATTCAAAATTCTGAATCTGAACAGAAAAATAAAGGGACAGACACTGTATTTTGTTCTCATATTTCTGATTCGGACTCTGAGGAGAGCTCAGTTTCTGATTCTCCCGGGGGGGGGGGGGTGTTCTTTCTCTGAGACTATTGCTAGAATGTGCCAATGTTGTCATGGGAAAACACTAAGGTTTCTCAGCCCCTCAGAAATGTCATTACAGAAGAAATTTCCAAAACCTGTACCCATTTCTCCAAGAAGGACTGACAGTCAAATACCTTATGTTAGAACCATGGACTAAACCTAAATTCCAAAAAAATGCATAATAGTATCCTTCAAGAAGTCATCCATCCCTGGTAACTGTCATATTGACAACATACCTCTAAGAGCAGACCAAGTAGTTAGGGACTTGGGGTGCAAATAGAGAGTAGTCTAGCCTTTGACCATCAAATGTCTGTATTATTGCATTGTTTAGCCTGTTTCAACAAAAAAATATATATATACTATCTTGTTTGCTCGTTTCCCACCTTTTCTAGCCAGTCCATATCCCAGGCCTTGCTTGTCTCAGGACTTTATTTTCTGTGCTCAGAGCTATCCAGACCTTGCTGTGGCAGAGAGAAGTCCTACTGCCCACCTGTGGGACTGGTGAGCATTGTACTGCCTATCTAATGCTAGATGAGTGGTTTCCAGCTCTGAAATTGTAATTTTATTAGCCTTTTTGGGCTGATTTATATCCCTTTCAACTTTCTGGCTTAAAAACGCGTGTATTTGCACATTTTTCACATTGTGCAGCACTACGAGGCTACAGTTAAACTATTCCAGGTGCCAGAAAATCTGCTTTTCAAATTTTCCCTTAAAACTAGCTGGTTTCTCAGTAGTAGCACTAAAATCTGAACCCCTGTGACTAGCAGTTGCTCTAGAACCTGCTGTAAAGCACTAGGAAGCCTGAACCTGATACAAGCACTCAGCTGTCCTTGTCAATAAGGAGAACTTAATCATAGGCACTAAACAGCCTACAATTGCAAAGTACCTTGCAAAGGTAGGGGAAAACTGCTCTTAAACCTTACAAAAAAGCACCTAAACAGGCATGTCCAAGGGTCAGCTTCCGGTGGTTTCTCCTGTCCACCTGGTGAATCTGGACATACTGGGACAATGCGGCAACTGCCTCATGTACACAGACAATCCTCTCCTCCTACCACCCAACACTACAACCTGCGAGAGATGCACTTACATAGCCAAACTGTAAGCAAAGCTCTCTCTGGTCAAGACTGTGTTAGACAGTCAAGAGGAGAAGGCTAACACCTGCATTACACCTCTAATAACTCATAGCCCTTCAAAACCCACACCATCAACTCCCACACATAGCAACACTAAACCCACATATATGGTGGTCCTTAACATTAACCTGCCCAAGCAACAAGGACCTCCGAAGCCGAAACACAAACAAACACCAGTCACAACCAAAGTGGCACATAGCTCACAACACCAGTATGCCACCCAACAACAGCCCCTAAGGCAAGACAATGTACCCAACACTTTAGTCATAGGTGACTCTATAGTCAGGCACACTGATGTCCCACTCACCAGGCTGAACAAGGAGAAAATTACAGTCAGCTGCCTGTCAGGTGCCAGGATCCGCCACATAACGCATGCATTCAAGTCACTCCACAATAAGTACAAATACGACTCTGTCATTGTCCATGCTGGAGTAAATGACTTGAGACGTACCTCCCTGGACTACATGAAAAGAGACATGGAAGAGCACTTGGATCATGTGACCCAGGCAGGTATGGCCCTAGCCCTGAGTAACATCCTGCCTTCGCCCAGAATGATACCACAGTATACGGACAAAATGATTGACTTCAACAATTGGCTAAGCTTCTGGTGACATTCAAAGGGGATCCAGTATTTGTCTGCCTGGGAAGACATGAGCGACAAACCACGATGCTTTGTCAGAGATGGTCTGCACCTGTCACCCCTGGGATTCAGGTTACTGGCTAAAGCTCTTGCCACCCCTATAGTACCTTTTTTAGGCAAGGTTCAAAGGATAAAACCACCACCGTAACAGATACAAGCATGCAAAATCTGAAGGTAATGCTACTCAATGCTAGAAGTCTAAACCTCAAAATGCACTCTCGAGGCACTCCTAAAAATGGAGAACATCGATATCTGTGCAGTGACTGAGACCTGGTTCAAGGCTCCAGAGAGCACCCCTGCAATACCAGGCTACAATTCTTACCACACTTTTCGGCCACAAAACCAAGACCGAAACACTAAAGGTGTTCATATTCACCAAAGATATTCACACCTCCAGGCTAGTTGCCCAACACAATGCATCTGAAATTCTCCAGGTGCAACTAACACACTAGGTAAGTCTGCAATCCAAATTGTAGCTTGCTACAGATCCCCAACCATACCCCAAGATTCTCACTACACCTTCCTAAACATACTGGAAAATATTAAGATACAACCAAACACCCTAATACTAGGTGATTTCAACTACCCTGCCATTAACTGGGAAAACTACTCGGGTACCAACTCCTTTTCCCAATGGTTCATGGAATTCATAAATTCCAACGCCCTGGATCAACTAATCCATTGTCCCACCAGGGGCTCCAATATCCTAGACCTGGTCATTGCCAACATGGGAGATAGATGCTCCACACCAGTGGTCACCCCCTCATTGGTCAGGTCTGACCATAAGCAAATCACCCTTGACATCCACATCCCACTCCCACTCCCCAGTAAAGAAACCTCCTTAAAAAACTTCTCCAAAGCCAACTTCATGCTACTGAAGTCAGAAGTGACAAACTTCACAACACCCATGCAGACAGGATCTGGAAGTTCGACTGCAGAATACTACACTAAGGCACTGTACGAGCACATTCACTCGTGCATGAATCGTGCCATCCCAAATAGAACCAAGATGCTCTTCTCCAAAAAAAGGAAGCCAATCTGGTGGTCCCTTGCTATAAACAAACTATATAACAGAAGGAAGAAACTGTTGCAGAAAAGAGGAAAATCCCAGGATGCAAAAAACTCCCTCACCAGCCTCAGTAAGAAGCTGAGATCCCTCATAAAATCCTCAAAAGCTAGTTAGAAAATAAAATTGCCAAAGATTCCAAAGACAACCACAAGGCATTCTATAGTTATGTCAAGAATCTAAATGGCAATGCTCAGATCTGCACTGAACTACAACAGAATGGCGTTAAATATACTGATCCCAAGGATATTGCCAATATCCTGGCAGATCGATTTAGTGCCAACTTCACTCCCCTCTCACCCCTAAAGGGCCCATCTCAATACCAAAAGATTGCCAAATTCCGATAATCACAGTCACACAGGTAGAAACAGCACTCCCCAAAGCTAAGAATACAGCATCCATGGGACCAGATGACATCCCAGGCTGTGTACTACATGAACTACAAAATGAACTGGCACCCCACCTAAGTGTCATGTTTAATCATAGCCTCACCTCAGGCTTCGTGCCCACTGAGTGGCGCACAGCTACAGTTATCCCGCTCCATAAGGGAGGATCCACCTTGGATCCCGGGAACTACCGTCCCATCAGTCTGACAAGCCTGATCTGCAAGGGCATGGAACACATTATCATGGAACTTGACATTGGCAACCTCCAGACACTGGACCCCACCCAGTTTGGGTTTGTGAAGGGCCGATATCTCCTGAATGATTGACTTCTTCGAATCGGTCTCCAGAGCTGTGGACGAGGGTAAGGAGGTCCACACAGCCTATCTGGACCTTGCCAAGGCCTTCGACACCATCCCCCACTCTGGAATCATAGATAAACTTACTAAGCTGGGCATAAATCCCTACGTCGCTCGATGGGATGCCAACTGGCTTACTGGCAGAACCCAGACTGTAAAAGTAACCGACTCCAAATACAGCTCCAGACAAGTGGAGTACCTCAGGGTTCAGTCCTGGGACCACTCTTGTTTGGCATCTACTTCTCTGAATTACAGGCCAACATTAAGGGACTCTGGCTAACAAAGTTTGCAGATGACTGCAAACTGGGAGCCATTATTGAATCCCCAAATGATGTGGATATTCTACAAAAGGACCTTACAGAAACAGATGCCTGGTGCCAGAGCCATGGGCTCAAGCTTAATGCCAATAAATGTATAGTCATCCCCTTTGGAAAAAAACACGTACCCATGAACTGCCACATAGGTGGCAGGACACTAAACATCGAAAGTGTGATGAGAGACTTAGAGACACAAGTGGACAGTGGTCTCACTTTCGATAACCACATCGCCACAACAGTCAGGAAATCCTTCTACGTGGCACACCTCATCACTAAGGGCTTTTCATCCAGAAAAAAGGAGGTCATTGTCCCACTGTACTCATCCCTCATTAGACCCATTATAGAGTATAATGCCCCATTTGGTATGTACCTCACAAGACATCTGCAACAGCTGGAAAGGCCACAGAAATACCTCACTAAAAGAATCACAGGCCTAAAGCAGATGCCATATGCTGACCGTCTAAAAAAACTCCAGCTATACTCTGTGACATATCGTCTACTCAGAGGTGATCTCTGCTTAACATACAAGGCCATGTCAAACCCTGAGCTGTTGGACATGCTCCACTTAAAGAAATCCCAATCCCTCAGGGCCACACGCTCCAGGGATCTAAACCTTATCATCACAATGAACAAAACATGCTGGAGGGATAGGTTCCTGACCCAGAGACTCCCCATACTCTGGAATAGACTGCCCATACATGTCAAGCAGAGCACCTCATTGGCCCTCTTCAAAAGGAACCTTGATGATTGGATGGGAGATAGGAAATTCACCCCGGGGATCATGTCAGTCACCCTGCTAGACAGGGGCCCAGGGAAGTAAATATTGTGGGAAAAAATTTCCAGGGAATTGTTATGGCTAGGCTTGCATAGGCCTTAGGGCCGATAGCCTAGTACCAACCTATGTCTGTACTGTTTAAGAAATAGTTTTATATTGTGCAGCTTATAAACAATGGTATGGCATCTAGGTCCAAGGAGTTAATTGTTCTACTGTATTCAGCATTCATCGACCTATCTTTGAGCACATTGCCCCCTTTGGTATGTAGCAAACCAGGCATATCCAACAACTGAAATGTACACAGAGGCTCTTCACTAAAAGAATACAGGGCATAAGTAACATGTCATATGCAGACCATCTCAAAGCCCTATTCCTGTGTTCTGTCTCCTACAGGCTGTTGAGGGGGAGATCTGTGCCTGGCATACAAAGCATTGTCAGACCTCACCGTGATGGACCTCCTCCCTATCCACAAACAAACAGAGCCAGAATTAGCCATTCTAAAGACTTTCAACCTTGCCTGCGACATAAATAGGACTTGCCGGGAAGACAGGTATGTATCCCACACAGGCTCCCCATCCATATGAAACAGCGTTCTTTCCTAACCCAATTCAAGTGCAACTTGGACAATTGGATGGGGAACAGGAAATTCATCCCTGGTTTACCACCTATGTCTCTAATGAAGACAAGCAGCCTGTAAATGGTTCCTCTCCCAAACTCCTGCTTCTAAATGTTTCATCTCCCAAGCCCCTGCTTATACTTATCAAGGGGTACTAGACCTTGCCAGCGATTTGGGAAGCATTCTTAGCCTTAAAAAGACCATAGTGGTCTTTAACCTAGTGCATTTATTGTCATATGCTGTCCCAAGGAGTGCTAGAATCAGTTCTTTCTCCCCAGGTGGGGAAGGATTTTTATTCAAGGATGTTCTTATGTGTCAAAGAAAGAAAATGCTTGAGACCAGTTCTGGATCTTTCTTTCTTAAACCTGTTTGTGGTAGTGATTTTTCTGAACTTAGGAATAAAGCAGAATAGCAGGTCAAGATGGACAAACAAAATCACTATATTTCCTTACAAAGGAAACACAGTAATGACCCACAGAAATTCTGGGCTGCAGTAAACATCATCATCCAGCCCAGAAAAGCCACTACACTACCACCAAACATCGAAGGTACAGACCTTGATATAGCCTCAAACTTCAATAACTATTTTACCTCTTCCATACTGAAACTCATAAATGATATATCACCCACAACCCAACCACAATCCCCAAAATGCCAAACTAACTCCACCCCTTTCTCACTCAAACCATTACCAACATCAACCATTCAAAAACTCTTAGTAAAACTCAAAACAAACCACTCAGCTGCCGATAGTCTACCAGCCAAATATCTCCAGATTGCATCCAAGGCCATTGCCTACCCCGTCTCCCTACTTATTAATAGATCTGTTTCTGTGTGCACCCTTCCATCCTTGTGGAAAACCTCATATATCATCCCCCTTCACAAGGATGTCCCCGCTACTGACCTCTTCAACTACTGTCCCATTGCGATCCTATCACCCCTATCAAAGATTCTAGAAAAATGTATCCACTACCAACTCCTTACCCACCTACTATCTAAAACCCAACACAGATTTAGACCATCCCATAGCACCACCACTTCCCTAATTACCTTCTCCAATACCATAAAGTCATACAGGAACCAAGGGAAACTGGTCTCTGCCACCTTCCTAGACTTATCCAATGTGGTTGGCACAGTTTCCCACAACAGACTCCTTGCTTGCCTCTCCAAACTCGACCTTGATAACCCCCCACCCTGCACTGGTTCAACAGTAACCTAAGCAACCACTCACAATCTGTCAAATGGGTCAACTCCCTATCCTTCCACTCCCCGTCACATGTGACATCCCCCAAGGCTCAATCCTACACCCCCTTCTGTTTAACATATTTACAAACAATCTGCACTCAGCAACCACTAAAGCCGATATTGTCCAGTATGCAGATGATACGACCCTAATCTGCTTGGCACCCAACATCCATCTTCTACAAAGTAAAGCCCAATAATCCTTCACTGAAGTAGAGAACTGGCTAAACGGTTACCAACCAAAAAAAACACAGTTAATGTTATTCCACGCAACTAAGCACAATGACCCTGTCTTCACCATTCTGTCAGCCAATAACACCCTCATCACCCCAGTACCAGAAGCTAAACTACTAGGTGTCACAATTGATCAACAACTTAAATACAATAAACAGATGTTCCAAACTATCTGTAAGGTCCATAAAAAGCTGTGATGCCTCTATCGCAGCAAACAGTTCCTAACCTTCAAGTCTAGAACTACCATAGCCAGAACTCATCTCTTATCAACATTACTTTATGCCTTTTCAGTTCTAACCAGCATTAATAAAACTGACCTGAACAAACTTTCCACATGCAACAACAAAATAGCTAGGTTCACCGTCAATGCTAAATCACACTCCCACCACTGCCAATCTCTACTTAAACTACACTGGTTAGAATTTACAAACTTACTACGCTACTACCAACTCATCATAGCTAATCAAATTTTATACCATCTTGAGAGAACCCCTGCCCTAGCTGGCATGTTAAATTTCCACAACTCCAACAGGGAACTACGATCCAGTAACAAATCCCTGATTTAAGTCATTCCATGCAAGAACAGCTCTGGAGAAGCCCTATTCTCCCATGAGGTCGCAAAAGTGTGGAGCACTCTCCCTCCTGACCTCAGGTTACAAAATCGCACAACCACATTTAAAGACCTCCTTAAATCACACCTTTGTGCTAACCCTCTTTGCAACTGCAATGACCCCCACCCCTGAATCCTCACCCCACTGTAGGCAGGTTACCCTCTGAAGCCTCTGATGCTTACTTTACACTGTCACCTATGTGCATATTTTATAAATATGAACCTACGTCTGAATACCTTGTGTGCACATGTTGTACTAGTACTGTAAGGTATGTGATCTCCTGACTGGTACTATGAGATTGTTTGGCATTTAACTGTTTTTTGCCTTGTATATGTTAGCATTCTACCATGTGTTATCCAGCTACTATTATTGCATTCAACTGTCACTCTTTAATAACCTATGTATTCACAATGTAACTTCTTGGAACTTTTCTCCCCAGGACTCCACTGAAAATGGACACCTGCTGTCCAGTCGGATTTATCCTGGCAAAACAAATGTTAAAATAAATAAATAGTGCCCAAATTCATAATGATATCACTTTAACTGTTACCACTTCTTCCTCTTTTAAGTTTCCTGGTAACACTAGGCTTAAAAGATGCATATAATCACATCCCTGTTTGTCAAGAGTTCAGACTTTAAGGTTTTGTATGTTTGGATTATGTTTTTAGTTTTGTGCTGTAACCTTTTTACTATCCACTGCACCAAGAGTATTCACAAAGTGTCTCCAGTTGTAGCTCATTGCAAGCTACAGGGTATCCCCTTTTTTCCCTATTTAGATGACTTGCTTATCTTTGCAGAGTCTTTTTCAAAGTGTCAAGTATCTGTCTCTTCAGTGAGAGATCTCTTACACAAGCTGAGATTCCAGGGAAACTTTCAAAAGTCTTTCTTGACTCCCTTTACACATGATTGTGTTGCTTGGATGTCAACTAGACATGTCAATTCAAAGAGCTTTTCTTCCACAAGAAAAAAAAGGTCTATATCTAGACATATTTATAATGTTTTCAACTCAAACATTGGTCACTGCAAGGGAATATGTCAGGATTTTGGGTCTCAAGGCTTCTATGATTCTCATGATATCCCTGGCAAGACTCCACATGAGCAAGATACAGTGATATCTGAAGTCTTAGTCAAGCACCACACATTTGTCTTTTGAAATTCCAGTGCTGCAGGTTTGTCAGAAGAGAAGGCATTTGGTAGAGACAGCAAATATCCTTAAATCCAGATCTCCCGTCTCTCCCCCTATTCCAAAGCAGTCAGTCACCACAAATGCCTTGGACTTTGTTTGGGGAACAATCTCAGTAGAGATAAATGTGCAGGATGTATGGGACACCAGGGAGAGATGCAAGCACATAAATATCAAACAGATGTTTGCCATGATCAAGTCACTTAACTCTCTGAATCATCTTTGGTCCCTGTGACATCTTCAAGTTACAGACAATAGCACAGTCATGTGTTATACCCACAAGCAGTGTGAACCAGGTCATACCCCTCTGCAGACTAAGCATGTAGCTTCACAGCAGAGTCTCATTTTACAAGCATCCTACATTCCGCCAGAGCAAAATTTGCAGCATACAAGCTGAGCAGTTCATGGGCAGACCCTCACGAATAGAAACTAGAAAAGGGCTTCTTCCAAGATTTAGTCTGTCTGTGGATAGTTCCTCAAACAGACCTCTTTGCCTCCTCTCTGAACAATCATCTGTCAAGATTCTGTTCCAGGACTCAATGCAAGAAGGCTTGGAAGACCGTTGCCTTTTGTTTTCCTTGGGCTAGAATGTTTCTCTATGCTTTTCTACCTGCTTCACTAGTACCAAGGGTACTTCTGAAAATTCAGAAGAAATCCCCTGAGATCATTGTGGCGACTCCCTTCTGGCCCAGGCAGCCATGGTTCTTCCTTCTTTTGAAATTGGCCAGGGGCAATTGCTGCAAGCTTCATCACAGACTGACTCTAGTCACATAAGAGCAGGAGTGTTTGATAGACCTCAACATCAGTCAACTTCAGTTGACTGCCTGGATGGTAGGGCCTTAATTTCATTTATGCACCTCTTTAATGAGGATGTGTAGCGGGTACTAGTCGAGTTAAGAAAGTCTGCTACTAGAAAATCATACATTAGTAAATGGAAATGGTTTTCTAGTTGGTGCCAACAACATAACCAGCATGCATTCGGGGCTAGTTGCTCTCTGGTTTTGCAGTGTTTGCGAGACTTAATATACTATGGCCTTTCTTATTGCTCTGTCAACTTATTCCTCTGTCAAGGTACATTTATTGGCCATTTCAACTTGTCTGCCCGTGGATCATCCTCTTTCAATACAGTATCATGTTGAAATGTTTTTGAAAGAGGTTTTGCACAAGAGGCCTCCCAAGTAAGCTGGTGTACCCTCCTTTGGATCTTAATTTTATGTTAGAGAAGCTAAACACTTGCTAGCTAACCTAGCTGACTTGAGGTTCTTAACATGGAAAACAGTTTTACTGGTTGTTCTAACTTCTGCAAGAATAATATCCAAGTTTAAGCTCTTCTGGCGAGCCAGCCCTGTCTCATTTTCCACAGGGCTAGGATTTCTTTGAGAACTAATCCTTCTTTTATGCATAAAGGGGTATCACACTTTAAGCCAGACTATCCATCTCCCCATTTTCTTTCCTGAATCCAAAAGTGAGGGATACTCAGTACCTTGGATGTCCACAGACAGTGCAGTTACTATCTTGACAGAACTGGATCTTTCAGAGCTTCAGATCAATTGTTCATTTCTTGTAAAGGGAAGAAGGGGCAGCCTTTGTCAAATTTCCAAATAGTTGCCTAAAGCTATTACTTTTTGTTATACTCAGTGTAACAAAACTGTTCCATCAGGGTCATGGCCCACTATACCAGTTCCTTGGCTTCATCTATGGCGTTTTGGAAATGGGTGGGTTCTGGAAGTATTCTAGAAGTAGCTAGGTCCTGTATATATATAGTTTTACAAAACACTACAAGTTTGATTCCTTCTCTAGGTCCAGATCAGGCTTTGCTAGGGCCATTATCCAGGGGCTGCTGGACTCTCTTCCTTCCACCTCCCAAATGTAGTAAGCTAGTGTAGTCTACCCATATAGTTAAGGCTACTGCAGTAATGATCAACATGATGAATATAGTACAGTTATATAAGTAAACTTAGCATAACAGTAGATGTTCGAATGATGACTGATGCAGTAGCAGCTCCCTCCCTCCATCCTCTTTTTTTAGTTTGTTTTCTTTTGTGTGCAAGGGAGTGAACATTTTTTTTGTCCTTAGCATTGTCCCTAGCATTATCCTTTCAGGGCTCAACCTCCCTCCCTCCCTTCCTCTCTCTCTCTCTGTTGGCAGGAAATCTATGAAGAGCTTGATGCTCAAACTTTTCTTTTATTCGGCTCAGCTTGAGCTGCCTGACAGTTTGTGTATGTGAAAGGTGCTCTAAAGCTTTGAAAGCTAGCAGTCTGTTATATCCTCCACAGGATATAACTCTTTAAGCTAAGACTACTTCAACAGTGAGCATTAGAACATCTACTGTTATCATAAGTTTACTTACACAACTGTGCTTTTCACATCTTCCCTTTTACTTACAATATCATCCACAATTTTTCTCACAATCAATAATTCTTGAACATCCCCTCCCTTTTATAACATAAATACTTTTATAATATCCCTCATCCTTCCTTCCATTCCCCACTGTATTACTCCTAAAAAACTTTATAATGGTTTACTGTCATTATGTCAATTCATAGGCAGTTGAGTAGGAATATCGTCGATGCACCTCTGCGAAAGTCGGAATGCCAAATTTCGGCATACCCAATACAAATACCAAACATCAAAACCCTACCACTCTGGACAGAGGAACAAGTTACCATTGATCCAGAAAGAGGCTAAGGTAGGACAGTTGGGAATGTCGGTGTTTGACTTTGTCATTTATGATGTAGGACATCACGCCGGTGGATTTGACCACCTGCGAGGTGACATAATGGCAGTAAGCTTGTTATAATCTGTGTTTACTGTGATGGGGCTCCAATTTTTATTTCATTCTTTTCATTTTTCTTCAGTATAAATTTTAATATCCCACTACACAGCTATTCATAATTAAACCCTTCGTTCATCCATTCATTCAGTACATTTACAAAATATTCTCTTTGCCAATTTATTAATTTTTTCTACATTCCATACCCTATACCATCTGGGCCTGATACTGAATCAACATTTACTTCCCTAAGTTGTTGTTGTGTCTTTCGGTTTATCCCAGTTAGCGGTCGCTACAATGGAACTCCGGTCCGCGAATGTTTGGTAGTGGATTTTTACATGCCGAGTTACCAGCCCTGACGCACAACCTTCAACGAAGGCCCGCCCATTCACGCATGCCTCCACACAGAAGAAGCTCTAACTGAGAACGCGACAACGTCTTGCTGTGTTTACTTCCCTAAGTAATTCAACCAGTTCACTAACGGTAACTTTTTTCAAATTCTTCCTTCCATAACTCATTCTGGAAATTTTCCATTCTCTCTTATTTTCCATCCATATATTCTTATACATGTTTTCCACATGCTGTATTGCAGTACTGATAATTTGTTCTTGTATTATTTTTACCTCTCCTTTTATGTTTTTCATGTCTCTCATTATACTAATACCCTCCTTTATTATTTTACTCAGATATGCGGATACATACTTCTTCACCATTGTAAATAATATCTCTGCCAAAGTAGTAATGCCTTGTATAAAAGAAATTGAAACAAATATTTTCTGTATTATACTCTTGTATTGTTCTCTAAATTCTCTGTACATTTTCCCCATACTAAAGTTTCTCTTCCTTTATTCCATCGTCTTCCACAATTGTATGATTCTTACATAATTGCAGTACTTCCTACTCTCCAGTTTCCTCCCATAGTGTCTCTTTTTATTCCCTTTCCTATTTTAATGTACTTCCTTTCTTCCATCACCTCCATCCATGCTGCTAAATCGTCTGAAAAGTTTGTCACAACTGTATTGCCATCTGCTACTCACAAGCCTCCCAATAAAACTAAATCCTTTTCATAACCAAGTGACCCCTTCTGTAAGTCCATTGACATTTGTTCCACACAGCTAATTTACCACATTCTCACATACTGTATTTTTTTTGTACAACTTTACCTTTCTTTTTACATCTTCCCCTGAAATCACAATTAGTCACTTGCAATTTCAATTTTCATGGTAACCACCACATAGTTTAATATTTGATGAGCCTGATTCTCTCTTTCCTTGCAAGTCATATGAGCATATAATGTTAAAACTCTGTAAACATGTTTTGTCCAACTGACATCCACAATAGTTAACTTTCCCATCCTTTCCAGCGTCACATCTAGTATTTTTACTGTTTGTTACACAACACACCCACTCCAGGACAACTTTCACTCCCTAGTTTCCATATTATTATTTACACCCTACAATTTTTCTGTTTGCAGTCTTTCTTCACTTACTAGGAATCTTGCATCCTCTAAAGTAATAACATCCACAACTCATTTGGCACACCACTCCAATATCCCTATCCTTCCTACAGTTTTAATAATGCTGTTCACATTTACTGAAAGTACTCCAGAATTGTACTGCATGGAAGGCAGTGACAAGCCCCTTTAAAAATAACAACATAAAAAGATCTTAAGGAAGAGTTATAAGTAATTTGTTTGTTTTTACTGTACTAGATATGTCAGAATTAGAGAAAAGGTAAAAGATGCTTGCAGAGATGAAATGAAATTCCCTAGTCAAAGCTATGATGAAAGATATATGATTTTAGGATTTATTAATGCATGAGAGTTTTAGCAAATCACACACCCTAACTGAAATATTTCTGCGAGAATTGCACCACTAAGAGTTTTTTAGCTGTTGGCTGATAAAGCAGTACAGGTGCAACACCTCATGGAGGTATGTTCTAGGTTTGAGTACATTGGGAAAAAATATAACTTTTAAGTTTAAAAAAGAAAGTAATAATGTAAAGTGAATAAATGTGAGGATTTGGGATAATATGCTCCATGCCCTAGTATGCAAAGTTATGTATTCAAACCAGAGGACAGTGGTGTTTGGTGTTCAAGTTACCCCGTGACAGTGAAATGAGGAAACTGCAGTCATCTTTGTCTGGCATTAAAGAAAGCACCACATGCAAGACTAAATGGGGTGTGCCAGTTAAGATATGTGCCTTGATCGTATGATCTGTCTCATTTAATAGACAAAATAGTCTTCCATTTGTAGAGCTAGCTTGCTGCTTCAGTACAGCTATTTGGAATCTGAAAATTGTAATTTTTAAGGACAGGTTGATTGTACCTGGTTACGCTTTATGTTGTGTTAAAGTAATAAATGAAGAAAGTTTGCCCTTATTCAGTACTAGAACAGGAGTCGAGTCTTTACACGGGTTAGTAGATTGCTAATACCTTGGCTAGTTATCATAAGCTTGTACTGTCAGAATCCATTTGCAGAGAAGCACAGCTGTAATGAATACATGTATGGTGTTTTGTAGCAATAAACAGAAAGTCTGCAAAGAACTACCCTCTCAAACTTGTCTTTGGTAAAGTTTTTTGTAAAGCATGTATATCCAGATATCATAATGCTATCTATCTATGTAATACTTTTCCATAATGGATGCATTTCATTACGGAAGCTCAAGAGCAGACAAGGAGACACAGGTCAATAAAAATGAAATTCAGCCAAATGCCACTAGCTATGGAGATTAGTGTTACTTACCTCCTTAACATAGCTCAGCATACTGTGATTACTTTACCTCCAAAGCATAGCTATCATAATCTTTTAAACACTGAGTGTACAAGGTGTCACTGATCTTATTTACCCCAAAACAGTGTGTTAGGTAATGATGCAAGCAAGAAAATGGACTTCCACAAACAGGTGTATAGAGGAACCAGCCTGAGATGCCCTGGCTGGTTCAGAAATGTATATGTATAGGTATTTACAGATCTCCATTTATTTATGCATTGTGTGGGGTATGCATATTTACCCTTGGAAAGATTAAAAATATTTCAAAACTTTAGGTCAGGAATAAATAATGGTACATGCTTTTAACACCACCTACTTAGCAGCGAGAGTTCATTAGAGCTGGGTTGTAGTAAGGCGTGGTCTCTGAAACTTTTGTACAGGAGGAGGGGGGTTGTTTACAGCACAGGAGACTGAGCCATAATTCCAGAATGGAAAAATTAAAATCCTAAGGGAATCTTCCAGATGCGAGATGATCCTGACGATGTCATGCTTCTTCCAAGATAACTGATGTACTACTTGGGAGAAGAAAAAAAGTGCATGACAGTCCAATAGAAATCCTTCAAAGCCTTGGTTGTTTATTATTATTATTATTGTTATTATTATTATTATTATTATATTTTGTAGTAGAAGAGAGAAAAGTTGAAAGCAGGGATGGATTCAGAAATCAGCAAGGAAGATGCAATCTTACCTAGGAAGGGGACCAGTATGAAGATGTGGGGCAGGCTTTTGCAATGCATCATCTGCATAAGTATGCATACCTCTGAACTGTCCAGATTTTCTCAGAATGTCCAGATTTTTGCAACTTATTTTTGATCTGTTCATCATAAAATGTGTGGTTTTCTCACAAGTCACTGAAGATTGATGCCACTAAGTAATAATAAAGTAATGACAGACATTTGAGTTCCAGACTTCACATCCTTCAGAAAATATATAATAATGTAAAATATGTCATTCTAGCAACTTTCTAGGTTTATAGGAGCAATATTTAAAATCTGTCCCTATTTTTGGGCCTTTGTTTCCCCATTAATTCTGGTTTTGTCCAGATCTCTTGTGCTGAGAGGTTGAAAGGTATACAAGTAGGTGCATACATTTTACAGTGGTTCATGGGTTTGAGAATGTAGGACTGTAGCATTCCTTGAACGCAGTCTATTTTGTGGTCAAGTACACCCCTGATGTTTGACTGAGCAGTTTAAAAAAAAATCTGGCCACAATAATATATTCATATTGTCAGTTCATAAGTTGGAGGTGGTAAGAGGAACACTGGCTCCTAAATATTATGACTGTAGTTTTTTTTTCTCCTACCTGATTGTTTAATTGAATCTTAAACTCCTGTATACCTTTTTTCAACCCCCTTTATTAAATTATCACTTAAGATGTAATCAAACATGCATTAATAGAAAAGAAAGCCAACCATGTTAACATTTTCCATTTAAATGCAATACACATCACATACATTTTATTTGCTACTATCCAACATTACAAAAATGCTGAATTCCTGCCTTCCCCTTAAACCTCGGTCCTCCTCCTCTTGAACATTATTATGCTTGCATTATTCCCACAATTTCCTTTTACTTCTTTCTATTTTGCTCATTCCCTTTTCTAACAATCCATCTTCCAGTTCTTTTATCTCTTTTATAATAATCAGTTCCTCAGATACAGTTGGTGCAGACTTTGATTTCCATTTTCTAGTAATTGCATTTTTGGCAGCCAACAGAATTACACTCCCAAAACATATGTTCCCGGTTACCTCTTTCTTCTCCATCACTCCCCAACATTTACTGTCTACTTGAGGAAAATTTCTAAATCTCCCTGGGTTATAAAATACCTATTTAAATACTTTCAAAAAAAGATGCTAAACTTCTGGACTTGGTTGCATACTTATTTTGAAGCTTTCAGTTAAGTGCACGTTCCTGTGAAACAATTTCTAATTAGTCTAGCCCCGCTATTGTACCTTGGGGAATAATATGTGCATTCTGTCCAAGTTCCTACTACTGAATTCAATTCACATCTTCCATACCAACTATTTTCAGAAGTTTCTTCAGTAATCTATCCTATTTTGTTATATTGTCCCGTCAGTGTCCCCCTGGTCATACCCGTGGACAAAGCCATAAATAATGGGGGGACAAAGGACCTAAATAGGGACAAATTTTAAGTATTGCACTTACAAACTTAGAAAGTAGACAGAACAGTAGGTTTTGCATTGACATTAATTTTCTGAAGAGTATGAAGTTAGAAACTCAAATGTCTGTCATATTTCTGACTTAAATCTTCAGTGATTTGCTAGAAAACAACAATGTTCTGAAAAGTAGACCAAAAATATGAAATCAAAATCTGGAATTCTTTGAAAATCTGTACAGTTGAGAGGTATGCCCCGATACATCCTCACTACTGCAAATCAAATTCCAGTCCCCACCTGTAAATAATAATCTGATGTTGTTAATCTTCATCCCATTCATCACTGATGGGAATCGGTTCCGTCCCCGGAACTGAGCCGGCCTTATATCAAGCTCACGCCAGCCAAAAACTCTCAAGCTAAGCTTTTACCCATGATACCCTTTTCCCTGTTACCTCAAATCTCATTCCCACATTGCTGTAAAGCCGCATTCAAGTCAGCTGTCAAGCTAAGTTCAACCTTTTTTGAATTTTTGACTGTCGTTTATATTTTAGTGAGGTATTATTCTCTTTCTCTCTACCTTTTACACTTTCTTACTCTTCGTGGTCTATTGCTAACCCTTTTATCTTTTGGTAGTCTTGGTACCATCTTGGTACTGCCTTTCTCCCTACCCTTTGGGGTATTTCTTAAATACGATTGCTGGTAATTCTTTCTTTCTCCCTCTTTAATTAAAAAAAAAAAAAAACTCCCTTTCTCCTTTTTCTCTTACAACCTGTGAGTGTCTGGGTGTTTAATTATGTCTGAGAAGAAAGTTACGTCTGGGTTTAAGCAGTTTCATACTTATAGTAGGAAAATGCCTAACAGTGACTTGCATGATAATTGTGTATATTGTTTGGGGGTGCCCCATCTCTCGGTGCAGCCCCCATGTTCTATTTGTAAATGTTTCAGTCAGTGCACATTAAATGAACTTAAAAATAAGTTGATTCTGAAGGGCCTCCTAAAAACGCCTTTTCAGAGGCTCTTTCTATGACAGAGGGCTCCCCCCTCTCAGAAAAGACAGGAAAAGACCACACTCTGTACCCTCTTCACCCTTCAGTGATCTGGGCAAGCTTGCCAAGTCAAAAATACCAAAGATGTCACCAGAACCTAGGTCTATTGCTATGGCACCAACCTTAGTCCCGTCAACTGCTATGTAGACTTTGGCGCCTATTTCGGCACCAACATTCAATGCACCGAAAACTGCTCCATCCTCTTCGGCACTGAGTGCCACTTCAGCTCCAAGCATACCTTCGGTACAATAACTTCACCTCCACTAGTGTCTGAGCCATCCTTGTTCCTTCCAGTACCAAGTGCCCTTTCGGCACTGAGTCCGTCTATGGTACATATTACCCCTACACTAACCCCACTGCTCCCTGTCTCCAAACTAGACACAGCAGTGCCATTGGACACCAGTGCATCAACCCGATAGTCCCCATTGGCGGATCCCTTTCTAGGACAAACATATAGTTCCTTCCTAGAGCGACCAGACTCTCCATCAGGGGTATCCACTAGATCCACCAGGAGCCATTCAGAACTTGATGTGGTGCACCTTGTGGATCAGCTGCTGACAGCTAGGTGGATCCCCACTCTGTCTAAGACCCATCCACTTGCCGGACATGGGACTGTCTCTCCAAGGACTCCATCATACTCTCCTCCTTTGACCTTGCAGGTTTCAAAGTCTCTAGCTCCGACGTCTTTTTCGGAACCCTCTGTTTAGGTGCCAGTAGTGGACCTCACTATGGCCTCAGAACCATCCCTTTGGTATCTTTGGAACCGAAACTTCAAGTTCAGGATTGGACTGCGGGCTGTTTTATGCTGAGTACGATTCCAAGCGCATCTACAGTTCCGCCCACTGTGCCAGGGGTCTGTCGGCACTGATCCTTCTTGAGACTCCTTCCTCAGTGGCGGGTTTAGGGGTTCAGCAGAGCGGGGTGTGACCCTGGTTCCGAGGTTGTCCTTCTCTGTTCTGGCTCCCATCCCTCTTCAGGCAGACCCATTTTCCAGGCGATGGAAAGGGCACTTGCTTCAGGAAGCATTCCTCTAACGTCTGACCCCCAGAAACCCCTTCCCCCTGAGCTGCAGCTGACACAATCCACTGCCCTGGGACATTGCGCACATGAGCCGCAGAAAACCCTGTTACAAGGGCACCCCTTCTGAGTTCTCCTCAGAAGCCCCCATTGAGGTGCCACCGCGGAAGAAGTCATGCAAGAACGCATAGACTCCCCTGAGAAGTCTCTGAGGTTATGGATTACGATAAAGGGGAAGGGTCCCCATGGTCACCTCCTGATGTTGTCTCCTTCGGACACATCCTTGAAATGCTGAAACAGAGGGGTGAGTGGAAGTCCACCAACCCTTCCTCCGATGAGTCAGTCTTTCTGCAGGCTTTCCATGCCCGACCATCTACCTCTTGGGTGACGCCGCCTGCCGATGTTAGTTCAACTCATGGTGCAGCACACTTGGAAGAATCCTGATTCTGTGCAGCCAATCCCTAGGAGACCAGACAAAATCCTATCCCCTCCCAAGGAGAGCCCACATTGATCTGAGGGTTTACCAGTTGATGCTGTGGTGGTGGCAGTGGCCACAGAAAAGGAACTCGCCGAAGAGAGTCGGACTGTTCATCCACCCAACAGAGAGTCCTGGGCAGTGGATAGATTAGGAAAGCAAGTGTTTGCTTCATCGACCTTTACTATACGGTCTCCAAAGAGATTTAATTTCCGAACTCTCTGTAACTCTCTCAGAACAGGTGTCTGATGAGGTAAGTGACAAAGTAGCGTTACAGCTCGCAATCCTGGAATCCGTCTCTAACTCGTCCATGAGATTAATATTACACACAACTGAAGGGGTGGCCAGAGCTGCGCGTTCAGGCATAGTGATGAAATAGCATGCCCGGATGCGCCTTTGTGATTTTGCGGACCCTTTTAAGTCTTTCTTCCTGAACGCTCCAGTGAAAGCTTCTTCTCTGTTTGGCCCTAAAGTGAAGGACACTCTACCCAGGTGTGAAAAGGACGGCAAGACCCTGTCTGCCTTAGGTGTACACTTCTGCACTCCACAGTGCTCCTTTTCCAGGAACCAGAGGAGTGGAAAGTTGTGGCGCAAAAAGTCTCAGGGTCCTTTTCGTGACACACGTGGTGAGTATAGAGGGTGAAATTCTTCCAGAAGATGCCCGTACCATGGCAGAGGGGGGACCCCCGTAACCAGGGACCCAGAGATTCTTTCTCTGGACAGTCCTATCAACTCGGAGCGGCCCAATTGCTTTCCTCTGGAAGCAGTTGGGGGACGTTTCTCTCTGCACCACGCTGCCTGGCAATCTATAACTTCCGACCATTGGGTGCAGAAGATAACCAGAGGCTACACCATTCTCCTCAGAGTTTACCCAAAACCTCCTACATGACTTCCCGGCATTCCACCCAGTCAAAGGGAAGCAGCAGCTATAGAAATAAAAAAGCTGTGTCAAAAGAGTCATCCAAGCAATCCCACCAGATTAATAGGGATCCGGATTCTA
Organism: Protopterus annectens; assembly: GCF_019279795.1. Lineage (NCBI taxonomy): Eukaryota > Metazoa > Chordata > Ceratodontiformes > Protopteridae > Protopterus > Protopterus annectens. Next base: position 232,190,336 of record NC_056745.1, read on the forward strand.
CTCAAGGTTCTTTTTGGTGCCAAAAAAGACAGGGGACTGGAGACCAGTTTTGGATCTCAGCAATTTAAATAAATCTGTCAACCAAATGAAATTTCAGATAGTCACAGTTCAGTCCTTTCTTCCATTCCTTGGAAACAGTGATTGGATGTGCTCCATGGATCTCCAGGATGCGTATTACCACATCAAAATGCTTAAATGCTTCCGGAGACCACTTGCGTTTGGCTAGGAGGCAATCATTACCAATTTTGCGCTCTGCCGTTCGGACTCTTTACAGCCCACAGTGTGTTCATCAAGTGCATGGCAGTAGTCACAACTCACTTGAGGCTGCAAGGATTCCGGGTTTTTCCATATTTGGACGATTTGCTCCTTACCGCTCCCACCAAGCATCAATTGGTAACAGCCTTGCAGTACACTCTTTCCTTGGTGAGACTATTGGGAATAACAAATTGGGAGAAATCTAACCTCACTCCGACCCAGTCCACAGGATTCATAGGAGCAGTTTTCGACACCCGCTCCTGCTTAGTATCTCTCCCTCATCACAGATTACAAAGACTGAGACTTCAGCTCCGGGTGATACCCTGCCAAAACAAAGCTTCAGCACGGGAAATCCTTCAACACCTAGGATCCATGGCAGCTGCTATACCAGTAGTGCCTCTCGCAAAACTTCACATGAGAATACTTCAGTGGCTTTTGTTATCTCAATGGTTCCCAAATCGTCACCCCCTCTGTTTTCAGGTGCTAATAACCAATTGTTGCAAACAGGACCTGCTCTGGTGGATGAAGCCAGAGACAGAACTTTGGAGCAGCCCCTTCCATCCCTCTCAACCCAAGGCCACTGTGACCATGGATACTTCCCTGAAAGGGGGGGGGGGGGCATTTTCAGGGTATGACAGTCCAAGGCACATAGTCCACAGTAGAGGCTAACTTGCATATCAGTGTTCTAGAACTGAGGGCAGTGCTTTTAGCGTTGCAAGCATTCCAATCTGTTCTTCCTTCTGGGGCAATCGCAGTCCAGTGAGACAACATGTAGCTAGTTTGGTATGTCAACAAACAAGGAGGACCCAAGTCTTACCCCCTATGTTGGGAGGCCACGAGAATTTGGCAGTGGGCGATAATTTCCAACCGCTTTCTGATAGCAACGCATATCCCGGGGGATTCCAACGTGATTGTGGACAAGCTGAGCAGATGTATTCTCCTGCCTCACAAGTGGTCCCTCAACCCCAGCACAGCAGCAAAAATTTTCAGTAGCTGGGGCCAGCTTTGCTGCAACATATTTGCCTCTCCCTCAAACCACAAATGCAGCAGCTGCTTCGCTCTAATTCCCCCACAGGGGGAGTCCCCGAGGGATGCTCTGATCCACAATTGGCCCACAGGACTTCTATACACTTATCCCCCCATTCCTCTGATGCCCCAATTTTTGAAGAAAGCACTTTGGTTGAAAAGCAGAGTGATCCTCATAGTCCCGCATTGGCCTCAACAAGTATGGTTCCCCTTTCTCCGGCCTCACCTATTATACCGACCATGGATTCTGGTTCCTTCTCCATATCTGATCACTCACCCCCAAGGGTTGAGACATCCGAACCTGACCAGTCCCAAGCTGACATCTTGGTTTTTCCACTTCTGCTAATCGCCAGGCAGGATAACCTTTCCTCTCCAGTACGTGATATTGTTCTGGCCTCACACAATCCATCCACCAGAAAACTCTATCTAGACAAATGGAAGAGATTCTCTATTTGGTCTAAGAAGGTGAAACTAGATCCATATTCAGTTCCAGTTACTGTAGTCCTTCACTATTTATCAAAATTTTTTAAAAATGGAGCTGCAGCCTCTACCACATGAATTCATCTTGCTGCTATTTCGAACTTTCATAATGGTTTTGGAAACTCTCCCCTGATTACTTGTCAGCTATGCAAAACCTTTCTAAAAGGGCATCTCACATCAGACCTCCAATCAAACATCCTATTGAATTATGGAACCAAACGTTAGTCCTTCAGTCATTGACTCAATCCCCCTTCAAGCCTGCAGCGAACTGTGACATCAAATTCTTATCATGGAAGTCTCTTTTTCTGGTCACCTTCATGTCAGCTAGACATATTTCAGAGCTCCACGCTCTATGCATTAATCGGCCCTATCTTATCTTTCACAAGGGCAGAGCATCACTCCAGACGAACCCTACCTTTCTTCCCAAAGTCATTTCGGATTTCTCCATTAATCAAACTATTGACCTTCCAGTATTTTCCCAAGTTTTACTAAAAAAAAGGGAATACTGTCTGCATTCTTTGGATGTACACAGACAATTGAGATTTTATCTGGACAGGACTAAGACTATGCTTAAATCAGTCCAACTGTTCATTTCCTTTTCTGGCCCTAAAATGGGAACTTCTGTTTCTAAAGTGATCTTATCTAAATGGCTTTGAGACTGCATACTTTACATTTACTATCATGAGAAAAAGCCTATACCACAGAAAATCAAAGCTCATTCTTCCAGGTCAATGACAACTTCTGTAGCCTTCCATTCTAGAGCCTCATGGATGACATCTGTGCAGTGACAACATGGGCTTCTCCTCATACATTTATTACTCATGACAAACCGGAGCTGGTCTCCAGGGGTAGAGCATCCTTTGGCTCTATGGTGCTCAGGAATATTCTTCCATGAGGGCCACCCAAGAAACAAAAGGTAGCTGGGGACTCTGTCCCATCAGTAATGAATGGGATGAAGCTTAACGACATCAGATAAAGAAGTTATGTCTTACCATAACGTTCCATCTGTGTTGTTGATCTTCATCCATTCATCATGTCCCACCATCTGTTCCCCTCCAAAGGCTCCTGGGGGATACTTTGGGTCCAAGTGCTGAGTTAGGGTACTTGCGCAGAATTTGCCTAGGCTTTACTGATAAAGGGCAAACTCGATCTGAGGTAACAGGGAGAAGGGTACCATGGGTAAAAACTTAGCTCAAGAGTTTTTGGCTGGTGCGAGCTTGATATAAGGCCGGCTCGGTTCCGAGGACTGAACCGATTCCCATCAGTGATGAAATGATGAAGATCAACAACACAGATGGAACGTTATGGTAAGACTTAACTTCTTTTTTCTTGCTGAAAGCTGATTATTTCTCTTAAGTTCCATAGTAGCAGTTTTTGGCAGATTATAAATACATGACATTGTAATCCTTCTCCCTTGCCATTAGACCCTTACTACCACAATGCTAGAATTTTTGTCTTTCTACCTCATCTGTCATTATTGTAACACCTCTAGCAATTAGTATAATTATTGCCCTTTTCCTCTTTCCCTGATATTCCTCTGAATATCCGTTCTGAAATCCTGTCTTTGTTAAAAATCACAGGCTCATTTATTTCCAAACGTGTCTCCTGCAGCATTGCTATTTGTACTCTGCATTGTTTTGTATATAATTCAACACTCTTTCCTTTGTATTTATTCCTGTAAGGACATTCATGTTTCAGGATAATATAGACAGTATAGCCATCATGATAAAAAGCTATTGTTCCCACCTATTGTGTGTGACAGTTTTTTTTTTTTACTATTTCCAGCTTTTATGTTACACGCATATACTAATGTTCGGTGGGCTGATCTTTTGTACAGTTTTCTTCTCATCCCCATTTGAACCTATGCCACATTTTCAATACTTATTTTTGTTTGAGGGTTTTCTTTAAAACAAAATACAAAACACTCCAATCCCCTATTAACTTGGAACAAGCACACAAAACTGTGTACATCTTCAAAACATGAAGTTTAACCCTCCAGAAGGGAACAGTTGCTTCAAATTGATGGCTGTTGCCTACAGGATTTATCTAACCTGAAGTTAAGGTTACCCATGCTAAAGCGCATGCTACAACCTGTGCTTCCACTTAATATTGATTGCTGTCTGTTCTTTTCTTATTTTTCTTCCCCTGCCAGATATGAAAAACAGCTTGTATGCTTTCAGAAATCATTAACTTTTAGTCAGAAGATAGGTACACTGACTATCTTTAAATATAACTAAAGTGTACACTGTTCTATTAACTGCATTAAAGTATTAAGACTGCTAGGCAGGTTGTTACCTCTTATCCTCTTCCCATAATTTCAAACTTAGTTTTTTTTCACTGAACTGCTTGTAGTTGTACTTTTAAATTTTGCAATTCCCTCAGCAAAGAATACTCAGAATTCTCATGATTAATTGCTTGCACCTGCAGATATCTCGTCTCCATGAAAATGTACTCAACAGTGAGTCTTTGTAAATTTCACTCAGAAAAGAATGCACAGCTACCCTCAGCTGCGGACATCTCAACTCCACTAAACCTTTGCTAGTGGAAAACAAACAAGATAATATCTTTGCAGTTGTAAAAAGGTTAGCATTTTCATGGCTTTCATCATTTTGTCTTAAGCCTACATGCTTACAAAGTCACCTGTTTACAGCTTAAGCCAAAGGTAGAAATCTGGACATTCACTCTTGCAAAATAAAAAGAGAATATCCTAATTCTAACAGGGCGGGTCAACTGCTCAGAGTCTCCAGATTATGTACCAGAGAAAATGATTATAATCTTGAAGTTAATTCCCTATCTAGGAAATTCCTAGATCGAAGCTATAATAAGAGAGAAGTTGATAAGTCTATTGATGGAAGCAAGACACTAAAGCATACTAAAGGTAGACCATATTTCTCAAATTGTGATACCATCATTGAACAGTAGCCAAAAAAGGATGTATATCTAAGATCAGTTAGATTCCCTTTGACGTTTTGTAATGATGCTAGAGATATATGTCGAATCATTCGAGATAATTGGAAAATGTTAACAGCGAACCATAATATTAAGAGGGTAGTTGGTGAATATCCTAGGTTTTGTTTGAAAAACAAAACAAATTTGAAAGCATTTTTATGTGACACCGTTAAGAGAAGATCCAAACAAGAAATCACTTGATCAGAAATATATCTGTGCAGGAACGGCAAGGCATGTGCTTTCATTGATGCAACTGGTTCTTTTATTCATTTTATCACCGAAAACACTTGTACCTCTAAGTTTTATGCAGACTGCACTAGCTGCCACCTTGTTTATGTAGCAACTTGTGAGCAATGCATATGGTTTTATATTGGGTAAACTAATAGAGCTTTTAAAGAAAAGATATTGCATCATTTAAGCGATATACGTCTGAAGAACAAACATAATGCATTAGCTCAGCATGTTAAGAATAATCCAACTCATACATTTCATTTTATGGTGTTACAACTTGTTGAAGAGAGAGTCCAAGGGGTGGCAATATAGTTAATTATACTGAATACATAGAAATACAGTGGATAGCAAATCTGTAAACAGATGAGGAACCAGGGTTAATGGCTTGGTCCCTTTGAAACCAGCCCTAAAAAGGCAGAGATTACAGAAGAAGGTTATGTCACATTGGTTAAAGGAATTAAGAAAGTGAAGTCTATAGAGATAGATGTTCGCTTATTGGTGAAAGGTGTTATAAAAGCTTTTATGGAACAGGAAGTAACAGGATCTGAAGAAGGCTGACAAAGCTGAAAGCGCTTGTCCTGTTGTGTTTGGGGACTGTTTTAGGAGTGTTTGTCATTAGATTTGTTTTATTTTAAAATATTTTGGATTTTAAATACACTCTGCCTTTGGTAGCAAGACCTTTCTTCTATTTCATTGGACTAATTCGACATATAAAATAAAATAATCAGTGCTGTTTTATACCCCACCTTTTTTAGCTGTAAGAAATATGGGTTGTAAAACCTATGTTTCTTACAATTAAAAACATACTTGTTTACTTTAATGTCTTTAACACATGCAAGAGTGCAAGTGAGCTCTGTACTATGTTAACTTGAAATGTACAAGCCATAATTACATTTTGGTTTGAATCCTTTTATCTGCAGTGCATAAATGTAGGCTAGTTATGTAATTGAATTAATAAAGAATTTGTGCAGACATACCTTGAGTTAAAAAAAGTATTTTTTTTGTAGTGGGCAATGCACCTTGCCACCCCCCTTGTGGGGGCTTCACCTCTTCTCTGTATACCCTCCTTTTGTTTTCTCATTATATTGTCACCCAATTGTGAGAAAGAGAGATCACTGGTGACTTTCTCCACTACCCCTTTACCCTGAAGCAGAGTAAATGGATGAGTTTTGACTTTTTAGACATTTCTGCAGTAAGTAGTGATCAAACACCAACTAAGAAGTTATTACTGGAGAAACTCTTGCTCTGTCAAGTCCTAAATGAGCAAGTAGAGCTTCAGCAAGTCAAAGTAAACCATATTAAATACCACAACTCCATATAAAGGACTTTGTTGTACACATCTTATGTCACTGGCAGCATTATAGGTCATGCAAAAACTGAGAAATGAATTTAACCTTATTAAAATTTGATCCCTTACTTTCTAAAAACAAGCTCGACCACTGTTCATTTATTTAGTAAGTGATATATAGCATGCCTTATTAGAAAATAATGCTTCAAGTCAGGTTATGAAAAAGCCTTTATTAAGACACCTCTTCTCCCAGCCATATTAGAATAGTCATTCAAGTAGTATAACAGATGACATACAGCAGTGTATAACAGCACCACCGACTTAAGCTCTGTTGTTGCCATTCAGTAGGTACAGTGTGCAGCAGTGATGAGTCTTTTTAGCAGCCAGGGTCAGAGATGATTGACTTACCCCATTACTTTGTGCTTAATGCACTGCTCTCTCCAGAGTGTGTGCATACTGAATAAACTGTTGAAAATCTTGTGTTTTTCTTGACATTAAGAACTTTATATGAAACAAAAAAACTTTAAAACATCTGACCAAACATACCAAGAAGTCCAAATGGAGAGATGATGAATTTAACAAGAAAAGGAGAGTAGTATTATTGGAATGAAATTCATCCTTAGATCTTGGTGAATACCTTCATATGGTGGACATGGTTTTCACAAAATCTCACCAAAATGACACCGATATATAGACTGTATCTTATACAGCATGGAGAGAAGCAGGTTAAAAATAAAAACAAAAAGATGGGTGTACAGGTCCCATGATAAAGTGCCAAATCCTGGTGTGAGCAATGGCACCAGGACTGGGTAAAATTGATAATGTAAAAATACTCAAGACACTGAAACATTCCTACAGTGGGTTAGGCCAGGTTCAGGGAGAGGATGGCCCCATGTTGTAGAAGGAAGTATTAATCCATAAAAACTGACTGGCTGAAAAAGAGCCATAAAGATGACAGAGTTGAGTTGCGTATAAAGAAGAAATTATGTATTGTTAGTATTATGCAAGAAGCCCATAACTTCCAGATAGAAGATATTCAGAAAGATGGACAGAGAAATTAGAAAGAAAAATACTTGCAGAAGACAAGTTTCAGATGCAAATTTGTGTTCATTAATACCATAAAATCCATAAAAAATGTTATGTAGACAAAGAAGCGTTGCACAGCCTGGAGAAAGAAATGACAAAGAGTGTGAAAATAATAAAACCCAGAGATTTTTGAAAAGTATAAAAAAAAAACATGGACATGTTAAAGAAAGAGATCTGATATGGTGCAATATTTATGCCAAGAAGAAAGCAGCTCAAAAGATATTTGAAGAAAAATAAAGTCAAAGGCACCCATATATGAAAAATTTTACAGTACAAAAAAAAAATAACACAAAGGGGGATCATAGAACAGAGGATTAGTAAGATAGAGATTAAACAGAAACTGAAGTTGAGAAGTACTTACGAAGTAAAAGATTTAGTGCAGAAAGTCCAATACAGGTAATGTCACAGAATGATGGAACAATGAGTCCCCAAATTAAGGAGACACGGGTGGAGTGGGAGACATCTGAAGAAGAAATATGGACATGGGAAAGAAAAAGATATTTGATAGTGTAATATTTATGCAAAGTAGAAAGCAAAACGAATCAACAGAAAAAAGCAGGACCAAAGATATTTGAAGAGAAATACAAACAAAGGCACCTGGATATGGAAGATTTCCCAATACAAAAAAAAAAAAGAAAACAAAACAAAAGCAGAAATAGAAAAGAGGATTAGTAATGAAGAAGTTATAGAAAATAGAAACTGAAGTTATGGATTACCTATGAAGTTGAAAATCAGTCTCTGGTAATGTCACAGTATGATGGAACAATGAATCTCCAAACTAAGGAGTGACTTGCCACATGGTGATGCTCTGGAGCCTTCAGTATGAAACTAAAACAAAAGTTCAGTTGGAGTTGCACATCAAGGACAGGAATAAGAAATGGTGGCAACACTGACGCAGGCAATGTTGTGCAGTGATGGGCCAGTGAGTTTCCATATGAAGGAGCAGGAATGGACTAAGGATGCAGCTGTAGAGGATATGTCACAGGAAAGTGTTCTGGAACTTTCTGTAGAATGCCCATACGATTAAAGAAATAGACAGTAAATAAAATCCAAAAATTCAGATATCTGATAAAACAGATGAACAAGATAATTGAGACTGTTAACAGAAGTTTATGTGCTGTAATAGACGTAAATAGGATAAATTAATGTGCAGCTAAATTAATAACAGATAAAGACTTACCACAAAAATGTTGAGCAATAAGGAAAAAGAAGGGAACAAATTAAATGCCATTATGGAAGCTCTGAATAGAGGAAACTGTTTAGCATTTAAGACCAGAAGTGTCGGTGTTAGAATAATACAGAAAAGGGAACAGATAAACAAAAGTACTTTGAAAAAGGTAAAAGCAACATACAGTATATGAACACACCAGGATCTGTCATACATGCAAATAATAAACTAAAGATATGAACGCTGGAAGAAAAACTTAGAAGATATGTAGATAAATATGAAGGAAAAGTACAAAATAAACAATTCATCAATGACCCAAAAACTTTTATAAAGCAAAAGGAATAGACTAGAAATACCATCAAAAAAGAAAAATAGATATGTTTTGGAGAAGTATTTATGAAGACCCTGTGGAACATGACAAAGATGCTAAATAGATGAAACAAAATTAAAAGAAACAGCAAGGAGTTTAAATGTACATGATATGAAACGGGATATAGTAAAAACCTGAGAAATGGAAACAATACAAAACAAAAAACTAATTGGAAGACCCCTGACCCAGATGTTTTACCCAACTTCTGGTTAAAGTATTAACATCTTTACACAAAAATTAAGCCCTGTGATATACACATCCCAAACAGACACTGACCTGGTTAACAGCAAGAAAAACTCTATTCTTCCTCACAAGTGAACCTGTAAGCCATCCTAAAAAACAGATCAGTAACTTGCCTTTCAATGATGTATAAGCTATATATTGGAAATGATGCAGACAGAGTTTATAATCATGTAGAAGAAAATTCAATTATGGCAGTAGAACAAAAGGGTAGCAAAAGAAAGTCATATGGAAAACAGGTCATCTGTTGCTAAATAAAGCCATAATGGATAATTGCTAAAAGGGGAGGAATCTAGGTATGGTATGGCTATTACAAAAAAGTATTTGACAGCTTCCTACCTGCATGGGTAAAGGTGTGCTTACAGATATGTAAGTTACATCTTACATTGATCAATTACAGTGATCATGAATCAGTGCAAACCACTTTGCAATTAAGCCATGACAAAGGGCAAACTAGCATCCCAGGGATAAAAACTCAAAGGAGAATATTCCAGGGTGAGTCTTTCTCACTGTAGTTTTGCCTTGCCCTTAACCATTAAGATGTTTACTTAACAGATTAGGTCTTGGAAATAATTTGGTTCCTAGAAAACAACCTTGGTTAAAGACTTCTCATCTACTTTTGCAGATGACTTAAAACTGTGTAGTTCATCAGATGAGGAGGTGAAAGCAAATTTGCAAGTGGTTAAAACTTCTTGGATGATACAAGAATGATATTTGATCTTCATAAATGTGCAAAGGCAACATTTAAAGTAGAAAAATTACAATACCAAGAAAATATCAATCTGGGACAATAATGTGATGTAAAGGAACTTGAGCAGGAAAGAGTTTATAAATGTTTGGGAATTGATGAAGGATTGATTATAAAAAATGAACAAATGCAAATAAAACCTCATTAAGGAATACTTGACATCTAGGCGTAAAATCCAATCTATAAACCAATTTGCTCTTCCTGTTCTAATTCACAGTTTTGGTGTGACTGACTGGCCTCAAAAGGTATTGGATCAGTTGGACAGAAAAAGCAGAAATGTTCCACACTTGTCGCAGGATACATAAAAATCAGTGCATACCAAGGTTGTATATTCCACACTCTGAAGGAGATATGGGGCTCCTTGAAATTGATTGCACGTATATATCTGCCATCATGAGACTGCATACATGTCTGCTGACCTCATCTGTTCCAAACATAATGAAAGTTTTAAAACAGGAGGAGAGATATTCTAAGATTGCAGAAGCATTAAAGAGTCAGGCAGGAATGGAAATCAAACCAGAAGTAGACAAACATTAGGCAGCATTTGAATGTGCCAAAAACAAAAGAAAGAATATAAGAAGGATCAGATGAGAAGAAAAGAAATGTGGAAAAGTCATCACTATAGTCGCAACTATAGACATCTCTGAACAACCTCATGTTGATCAGGATTTGATGCAGGAATGGTTAAGGAGAGATGAGATGAAACCAAAGTCTGAAAGGTTATTAATGGCAGTCCAGAATAGTGAACTATGTACACACTGGTTTGTAAAGTCCATTGAAATTGTGGGAGAACAGTTACACACCTTGTTGCTGGGTGTGATATACTCATGGCAAAGGGCCTGTTCGCTAAATTCACAATAATATGGCAAGACTGTTGCATTGGGGATTGTGCAAACACTGTAATGTAGAAGAAGCTGAGAAACATTGAAAACATGAACCACAAAGTATTGTTGAGAATGGTGAAGTATACATCACATGGAATCACCCATTACCAACAGTTCAAAAAAATAGATGTGAGAAATCCATATGTAGTAGTCCATGAGCTAGCGATTAGTACTTCATGTACTGAGATAAAGTCATAAAATGTCAGGATTTGCAGGCAGAAACAAGAACCAGGAAGAAAGCTACCCAGGCAATTCCAATAGTTGTAGGAGCAATGGGTCTAATAAATAAACTACAGTCTTATTTAGATATGCTACCAAAACATGGAACTCTGTATGAATTACACAAGTTAATTCTGGGCAAATTGCAAGTGCTGCAGTGAGCACTTTTGGCCAACATGAAAGATAGAAACAATACTAATTTTATAAACTTTAATTATACGATGACTTAAGAATGGGGTCCATTCCCATCATGGTATTACAAACCCCCAAAAATTGGAGAAAGTAAAAAAAAAAGTGTGAATGGCAAGATGAAATTTGCAAGAAAAGATTAGTAATTGCTGTAACTGAATTCATCCCAAAGTCTTGACATGGTGGACCTTTTATAAAATCTTGCAAATATGACACTGATAATACAAACTCTGTTTCATCAGGTGTGGAGAATGGCAGGTCAAAAAAAAGACTGGCTTCACAGGTCCCAGGATAAAAAAGTTTCCCAATCCTGGTGCATACACTGGTGTCAGGCTTGGGGGGAAAAGGCCTTGTAAAATCCTCAAGACATGGAAGCATTCCACAGGGTTAAGCCAGACTCAGGGGTATGGTGGCCCACATGTGGTAGAAGGAAGTAGTAGTCCACAAAAACTGATTGGCCAAAAAAGAAAGAGAATGGTTGATGATAAGGAAGAAATTATGTATTGGTACTATTATGCAAGATGCCCAGAATTTCCAAGCAGGGGATATTTAGAAATATTAAAAGAGAAATTGTAGCGAAGAAAAATACTTGCACAAGAAAAGCTGTCAAATGCTACACGTAAGTAATTTATATTCCTTAATGCAATAGATCAGAGAAAAACACCATCTAGATGAAGAAACATTGAACTGGCTGGATAAAGAAGTGACAGAGGAAGTAAGAAAAGGTAAAGAAGTAAAAGAGCTGAGAGACTTTTGAAAGATATAAAAAGGGACTATGGACATGGGAAAGCAAAATAGATCTGATATGGTGCAATATTTATGCAAAGGAGAAAGCCAAACTAATCAATACAAAAAAAAAGCTCCAAAATTATTTCAAGAGAAATGCAAGCAAAGGCACCCAGATAAGGAAAATTTCACAATAAAAAAAAAAATTGCAAAAGGGGAATGTAGAAGAGAAGATTAGAGATGTAGAAATCAAAGAAATAGAAACTGAAATGATGAACCATCTGCAAAATTAAGGGTTTAGTGTGGAAACACCAACACAGACAGTGTTGCAACATGATTAGCCAGTGGATTCCCAGACTGAGGAGCAGCTGGTTGAGTGGGATGCATCTGAAGTGTATTTACCACAGGTTAATGTTTTGAAGCCCTCCTGTAGAAGACTTGCTTGAAAGCCCGGTTGAAGTTTCACAGAGAGGGAAGGAGTAGAAAATGGCATCTGTTCTGAGATAGGTAATGTGAGATGGTAGGCCAATGGGTCCCCATGTGGAGGAACAGCAGATGAAGCAGAATGCCTCTGAAGAGGATAAGTCAGATGATGATGATCTGGAACTTTATGTAGAAGGCTTGCAGGAAACAAAGAACAAATAAGCTACTTTCAGTCTTGAAGAAAATGATCTAAAGGAAGACCTGCTTGATTTAACAGATGTTAGATATTAGATGATTCGTAAAACCAATGGACACATTAGAAATGACTATTAAGAGAAATTCATGTGATATGATGGAAATAAATAGAATATAAGGTTAACACAAACGGGTGGCCACAGTGGTGCAGCAGTTGGCGTTGTCGTCTCACAGCAAGAGGTTCTCCAGTTCGATCCTCAGGTGTGGTGCCTTCTGTGTGAGTCTGCATGTCCTCCCTGTGGTCGCGTGAGTTTCCTCCGGGTGCTCCAGTTTCCTCCCACATCCCAAAATTATGCTGTAGGTGGATTGGACACTCTAAAATTGGCCCTAGGGGTGTGTGTGTGTGTGTGTGTGTGTCTGTGTGTCTGTGTGTCTGTGTGTCTGTGTGTCTGTGTGTGTGTGTGTGTGTGTGTGTGTGTGTGTGTGTGTGCCTTCTGTGGAAGGTTGGGCACCAGGCTGGCAACTTGACACTGTAAACCTCCACTGCCAATCATGAGCGGATAGGTGATCTGCTGTGGCGACCCCTAACCAGGAAAAGACGAAAGAAGAAGTTAGGGTTAACACAAACACAGAGAAAGGAGGGGAGCAAGTAGAATCCCACTATAGAAGTATTGAATAGAGAAAACTACGAAGCAAGTAAGACAAGAAATATCACTGTTACAATAATTCAGAAAAGGGAACAGATTATCAAAAATACTTAAATCTGGTAAAAGCAATGGACAGTATCAAAACAAACCAGAATTTTTCCACTATTTCCACATAATAAACTTAATTTATCAGGGCAAGTAGAAAAACTTAGGAGGTATGCAGGTAAATATAAAGGGAAAGTACAAATTAAGCAATTCATTCATGATCTGAAGAGGATTTATAGAGAATTGAGAAACAAAGCAAAAGGAATAGGAACACCACCAAAAAAGACAAAATTAGTTCATTTTGAAGAAGTATTTGTACAGACCCTGTTAAACATAAAGATGCCAAAAAAGAAATAGTAATGAGCAGTAATGTATAGAGTATGAAATGGAATAAAGTAACGGCCAGAGAAATTGAGACATAATTAAGAAAAGCTCCTAACTCAAAAACCTTGGGCCTAGATGCAATACCTAACTTTTGGCTTAAAGGTATTTACATATTTGCACAAAGACTTAGCCCTGAGTAAGAATTACTTATGAATATCCTGAACAGATACCAACCTTGTTATCAACAGGAAAAATGATACCCCTCCTTAAGGGAGAACCTGCAAGCCATCCTAAAATCTATAGACCAATAACTTGCCTTCCAGCAATATACAAGTTATATACTGCTGCTGATGTAGGCAGAGATTATAGTTATTTAGAAAAAATGCAATTATAGCAATAGAATAAGAAGGTATCCATCCTCGTAACAAGGAGTCTAGGACTGTGGATAGATTTGGGAAGCAGGTTTACACTTCGACCTTCGCTCTCAAGTCTTTGAACTGTGTAGCTGAAGGGGTCCAAGACAAGGTTGCCTCTCAGCTCGCCACCCTTTAATCAATTTCTAACTTGTCCATGAGGCTAATTGCCCACACAGCTGAAGGGATGACAAGAGCAGTGGGTTCAGGTGTAGCCATCAGGAGACAGAACTGGATGCACTTGTGTGACTTGCGGAGCCATTTAAATCTTCATTCATCAGTGCTCTGTTTGATGGATCATCCCTATTTGGACTCAAGGTAAAAGACACACTGGGCAGATGTGAGAAAGATGGGAAGACTCTTTCTGCCACAGGCATACACTTCTCCACTTCTCAATGGCCCCACTCTAGGAAACAGTTAAGTGGAAGGCTGTGGTTCAAAAAGTCCCAAGGGCCTTTCCAGGACTCGCGTGGCAGGGACTGCCCCTGGGGCAGAGGGGGACGTAACAATGGAATACTCCATTCTAGAGGCAGAGGTGGCCCACAAAAACCAGGGATTCAGAGATTCCTTCTCTGTTAACTCCTACCAGTGCGCCTGAATGGAGGCCCAATTGCCTTCCTCTGGAAGACAGTCTGGGAACAATTATCCCTGCACCAGTCCGCCGGGCTACAAATGACATTGGACAAATGGGTGCAGGGGATCATTTCCAGAGGCTACATAATTACCCTTTCGATGAATCCAAAAACACAAAAAAGACTCCTGGGCATTCCACCCAGTCACAGGGAAGCAGCAGTCAAAGAAATTCAAAAACTGCTGGAAAAAAGTGTCATCTGAGAAGTCCCACCAGACCAGAGAGGATCTGGTTTTTACTCAAGATTTTTTTAGTGCCCAAAAAACAGGGGACTGGAAACCCATCTTTGATCTCAGCCAGTTCAACAAGTTAGTTCAGCAAACCAAATTCGGGATGGTCTCTGTACAGTCAATACTTCCTTTCTTTGAAAAAGAAAATTGGATGTGCTCTATAGATCTTCAGAATGCGTATTACCATACAAAAATGGACAAATGCTGCAGAAAGTTCCTGCGCTTCTGGTAAGGAGCCAGTCACTTTCAGTTTAGAGCACTGCCCGTTGGTGTCACCACTGCCCCCAGGATGTTTACCAAATGCATGGCAGTGATAGTAGCTCATCTCATACTGCTGGGATTTCGAGTTTTTCCTTATCTCGACGACTGGCTCCTTACCACTACTACCAGGTATCAACTCATAAGGGCAAGGGATTATACCCTACATCTTTGCACTTTGTTAGGCATTACAATAAATTACACAAAGTCAAATCTGCAACCTGCACAACAGCTGGAATTTATCAGAGCTCTGTTAAACACCGTTATGGGAATTGCTTCACTCCCAGTAGATAGGATCCATATGAGAAGATCACAAGTAAACCACATTATTCAGAACAGAAGTGCTCCAGCCAGACTTATCTTACAGGCACTAGGCTCGAGGGTAGCCTCTGTTACTCTAGTTCCCTTAGCCATATATCACATGTGGATTCTTCAGTGGCTTCTGGCCTCCCAATGGTTATTTAATCAGCCAATGTCACATCACATCTTGATCTCCATTCGCTGCAAACAAGATCTGTCTTGGTGGCTCCATTCCAATGACATCCTTTTAGGCCGTCCTTTCCTCCTTCCACATCCCCAAGCCGTAGTGACCACAGATGCTTCCCAGATAGGCTGAGGGGGGCATTATCTGGGAATGACAGTCTATGGCACTTGGTCCCAATTGGAGCCAATTTACACGTCAGTGTTCTAGAGATGAGGGTGGTGCTCTTAGCGTTGCAAGCATTTCATGATGCCCTTCCCCTGGGAACAGTGGCAATTCAAACGGACATGTCGGTAGTCTGGTACATCAACAAACAAGGAGGAACCAAATCTTATCCACTTTGTCAAAAAGCCCCCCAGAGTTTGGCAGTGAGTGATTTCTTCCAACCATTTTATCATGGCAACTCATATTCTGGGGAGCTCCAACGTGATAGCAGAGAAGTTGAGCAGAACTATTCTGATGCCTCACGAGTGGTCTCTCAATCCAGTAGTGATGGAAAAGATTTTCCGCCACTGGAGCCATCCTTTCTGTGATCTGTTTGTCACCTCTGAACAACAAGTGCAGGAGTTCCTTTGCCTTGATCCTCCCCACCAGGAGAGTCACCCAGAGATGTTGTTCTCCAGGATTTGGCCCCCTGGTCTCCTGTACGCCTTTCCCCCTATTCATCGGATATCTCAGTTTCTAAAGAAAGCCAAGAAGTTGAAGAACGCAGTAATCCTCATTGCCCCATTCTGGCCTTGACAAGTTTGGTTTCCCTTCATTTGATCTCACCTACTTCGAAAACCTTGGTTTCTGGACCCAGCTGCAGATCTATTATCTCATCCAGAAGGAATGGTTTATCCGAATCTCCAACATCTGAAACTCACTGCATGGCTTCTCCAATTCCTGTGATTGCCAGGCATTCTTCCCTTACGTCCGTCAAATCATTTTGGCCTATCACAAACCTTCTGCTAGAAAGGTGTACCATAGTAAATGGGAAAATTTTGCTAGATGGGTTCTTAACAGTGATATTGACCCTTACACAGCTCCTGTGGATAAAGTTTTGGATTTTCTGGCCGTTCCTTTTCAATTTGGTTCTTGATCCTCTACCATTTGAGTACATCTGGCTGCGATATCTATCTCACTTCCATATTGGTTTGGATGGTTCTTCACTTATGTCACATAAACTTTGTAAGGCCTCTTTGAAAGGAACCTTAATGTTAACACCTCCGTTTAAAGAACCCACTGCTTCCTGGGATTTACCCTTGGTCCTACAATCTCTCACCTTATCCCCCTTTGAACCTTCAGCTACTTGTGACTTAAAATTTCTGACATGGGAAACATTATTTTTATTAGCTATTACTTTGGCCAGAAGAGTATCAGAAATTCATACTTTGTCCTGCAAGCCCCCCTATTTAATATTTCACAAGGACAGGGTTTCCCTCAGGACTAATCCTTCCTTTTTGCCAAAAGTTGATTCAGAATCTAATATCAATCAAACCTTACACCTAGCAGTTTCTTTCCCCAATTTCCCCAGTAAAGGGGGAGTATTGTCTACACTTATTAGATGTTCACAGGCAATTATGTTTTTACCTTTACAGAACAAAGGATATCAGAAAATCTGATCAACTGTTTTTTGCCTTTTCCTTACTTTCTTTACATAACACCGTTTCTAAGGTTACCTAAGCTAAATGGCTTATGGATTGTATCATCTTTATTTATTATTCAAAGGGTCTCCAACCACCACCTCTTGTGAAAGCACATTCAACTAGAGCCATAGTGGCTTCCTCAGTTTTCCATGCTAGAGCTTCTTTAGATGACATTTGTGCAGCAGCTACTTCGGCATCTCCTCATACTTTTATTACTCATTACAAACTGGACCAGGTCTCTGGGGGGCGTGCATCACTCGGTTCAATAGTGTTCAGGAATATTCTGTCATGAAACCTCCCAAGATTCAGGTAGACTCTGTCCCACAGGCAAGGGTTATGTGAAGATTGTCAACATCAGATAAAGAAATTGTCTTACCATAACATTCCATCTGTGTTGCCGATCTTCACTAAATCCTTAACTTGCCCCCTCCTTCCCCCGGCCTGAGACTCTTAGTGGACCGAATGCGTCCTAAAACTGGCTTCATAATTGGGACACAGATCTAGTCTCGAGTCGCATTGTTTATTATCTGTCTGCCACTATTATAGGCGAACTCTATCTGAGGTAATTTAGGGAGGAAAATTATGGGTAGTGCCTAGTTTGAGTTTTGGAAGGAGCGAGCTGAAGTAAATGGCCGAGTCTATTCCGAGGCTTGGAACCGAGCTCACAGACAAGGATTTAGTGAAGATTGACCGCACAGATGGAATGTTATGGTAAGTCATAACTTCTTTTTCTGAACAAATTTGGGTCTTTCCTTATAGGTTACGGATGTAACTATAGAATGCCTTGTGATTGTCCTTTGTTGAGGAAGCTAATTTGGACTTATAGATTGCTTTGGAGGACTTCACAAGAAGCCTCATTTGCTTGTTTAAGCTGAGGAGGGAGTGTTTCTAGTTTGGGAGGGCTCACTCCCTCTTACTCTTAGACAGCAATTTCTTCCTCTTATTGTAAAGCCTGTTAATGGCAGTTGTCCACCAGGCAGGTTTGCTGTTCCTTGAGGAGCTTGTTTTCATCCTGTCAGGTATGGCCAAGTCAATGCAGTTATACAGATGTTTGTGTAAAGCACTGGTGTAGAGCTTGGCATAATTGTCAGTTCAATCTGAGAGAGTAGGTGCAGTGAAGCTATTTATACCATCCTGTAAGAGTTTATAATCTGCTTTGGAGAAGTTTTTTAGTTTAACTGCGCTACTGGTGGTGGGGGGGTAGGTGTGATATTTACTTCAAATGAGACCGATTTGTGGTCAGATTTCACCAGGGAAAACCTGACAGTGGGGGTGCTACAGTGGTCCCCCATATTGGTGAACACCATATCCAGAATGTTGGCACCCCTTTTGGGTGTGTCAACCAGCTGGTCCAGGCATTGAAGTTAACGAAGTCAAGGAACCTTTGGGCAAATGAGTTTGAGCATGAGTAATTTACCCAGTCAATAGCTGGGTAGTTACTCACCCAAAACCGTAGTATTTGGATATATCTTGATAGACTCGAGTAGATCCAAATAGGCAGAGTGGGTGTCCTAATTCATGGAGGGGGTCTTATAGCTGGTAATAACAGAGAAGGTAAGACTCTGCTCATGGATATTTTGCAGAAAGCTGCAACATTTTTTTTCCAAATGCTATAGGTAGTATATAGAAAAAAATAGATGAGATCATTGGGACATTAAAGTGTCATCAAAGCAATAGTTGCACATGACTTGTCCTCTAGACAGTGAAACATTTTCTAGGCTGAACCACTGTAAACAAGATCTACTTAAAGCAGAATACAAAGTGACAAGTTGCTGTGAAGTGCTCAAGATGTTTTGTACTGTAATAATTATTGAGTTATACAGATCCATCTGATCTGACTTTGTAGTCATACCTCTCAAACATACAGAATTCCTTGGAATTTCCTGGTTTTGAGGCTAAAATAATGGGGTACTACAAATTCCTCTGTGGCCCCTTCAAATCACGATTTCTTTTTTTCTTTATTTACAATGTTTTCGATAATGCTGACATCATGCCACAAATGCGATGATCCGACTTGATGTCCGTCACATTACAACAGTCACATCAAGAGAGTACTATGAGTAGTAGCAGTACTCATTGAAAGAGTTGGTTACAGTGCTAATGTTTGAGGCAGCAAGTACGCCTGCAGCAGTAGCATTCCTCTGCTCTGGTAAGTAATAGCCAAGTGCCGACAAAAATCTAGAAGATATCCAGATGGCTTTCCATTAGCTAGCTGCAGACATCCATTAGACTCTCTGATTAAAAGTTTTGATTTGTTTACTTAATCCGATTTGTTTGAAGTGTAACTTTAATCGACTCGTGTTTGAAAATAATTTATTGCTTTGTAAACGTTGGATTGTTGTTTTTGAAAGAGTTGTAATGTAAGATTTTTGTAAAGTTGCTGATTTCCACTCTGGAAAAGTTTTTTTTTTCTTACATTTAACTCATGGGCTTAGAGTATTTTAAGGTGTCAGGCAGTATTCGCTGTTGTTGCATGTAAGTGTCATTTCAATGCTGATTGCCCTTAAAAAAAAAAAAAAAAAAAAAAAAAAAGCTTTATTTTAGGGGTGCTTGCAGATAACTGAACACGTGAGGAATTTGGGAAAAGTTTTTATCATTTAAAACTCCTGAGAATGTAAGAAAGTGTAAAAAACTCATATTTGGGCACAATGTACTTTTGAAGTTCTGTGTTTATTAGCTACAAAAAGTGTTTGTGGTTAGGTAGATGTAGTGAGATGTGAGGCTGCAGGCATTAGACAGACTTGTATTAATTTTAGTTGTCATATGCTTGAATGTTTAAATTATTGATATTCACAATACGGTTTAATATGCCGTTTACAGAAAATGTTGCTCATTTTTTAAAGATACCAGTTGTTCATTAGATATTTCTTGGCTGTTTTATCATTCAGATTCTTTGGATTCTTTTTCCTGTTTTGCAATTTCCATCCCCGAAGTTCATAAACAGGAAAATATAGGTTATCCTCTAGCATCACGATGTTTGGCACCCGATGTGGTATTTGTGTCTGACCTCAAGCCTGTTCCACCCAGATCTGGACCCTAGCATCATCACTTAAGATTCACCTCTTAGCAGTGTACATCCCTTCCACAGAGAATGTTATGGCAGATTCTCTCAGCAGAACTTCAGCACCCTGTCATGAATGGACACTTCAGAGAGAGATGTTCCTAGATCTTATTCACAGGTGGGGTATCCTGCAAGCAGATCTGTTTTCCTCCTTCCAGAACAGACAAATGCCTCTGTTTTGCACAAGAGATCCACATCCCCAAGCATGGAAGGCGGACGCTTTCTCTTTTTCTTGGGTGGGGCTGTATCTCTATGCCTTCCTTCACACTAATTCAGAAGGTCCTCCTGAAAATTCAGAGGTACAAACCAAAAATCCTGCTGGTGACCCCGTTTTGCCCAAGACAGCATTGGTTTCCCCTTCTCTACCTTTTAGCCAAGGGCAATCATCACAGGTTACACCACTGATTAGACCTACTCGCACAGGACAGGGGATCCCTAATGCACCCTCAGGTGAGCAATCTCAAACTGACCATATGGGTGATAGGGTTCTAATCCCCTTCAAACATCTATACTCAGAGGACATACTCAGTGTTCTGCTTGAGGCCCGAAAGCCTAGTACCATTAGAAACAATGTGCCAAAATGGAAAAGATTCTCCAGGTGGTGTCAAAAGAAAAAACAGGACCCTTTGAACATTCCTATACCTATGGTCCTTTCTTACTTGTGTGAGCTCCTTCATTCAGGACTAATGTATTCTTCAGTTAAGGTCCATTTTTCTGCCATCTCTGCTTATCTGTCTTTGATCCCTCCTTTGGCATCAAGATTGGAGGTCAGGCTTTTTGTGAAAGAGTACACCATATCAGACCCCCCCCCCCACAAACCTGTACCTCCACCTTGGGACTTAAATTTTGTACTTGAAAAACTAATTTTGCCACCTTTCAAGCCAGCACACTCAGCATCCTTGAAACTATGCACCTGGAAAACAGTTCTACTACTGGCCCTCACATCCACCAGGAGGGTATCAGAAATTCAAGCCCTGAGGGCCATCCTTCCTTACCTTACTTTCCATAAAGACAGAGTCTCCCTAAGGCCTAACCCTTCCTTCATGCATAAG
The DNA here is from genome assembly GCF_019279795.1 of Protopterus annectens. Classification (NCBI taxonomy): domain Eukaryota; kingdom Metazoa; phylum Chordata; order Ceratodontiformes; family Protopteridae; genus Protopterus; species Protopterus annectens. The sequence goes on from NC_056745.1 coordinate 232,211,583, forward strand.
GTGGTTAATGAGCTCTCACTCAATCAGACCATTAACCTACCTGTTTTCTACGCCCAACCTCAAAATTCCTCAGAAAGGACACTCCATTCATTAGACGTCCGCAAGCAACTTAGGTACTATTTAGACAAATCCAGACCTATTGGAGAATCTGAACAACTGTTCATTTCCTTCCACCCTAGGACTCTAGGGAAGCCAGTCTCCAAACAGACCATCTCTTCATGGATCTCTTAAGGCCATTTGTACATGCTACTCTACTCATGGAAATATTTTATCTGGCAATGTCAAAGCACACTCCACCAGAGCAGCTGCCTTTTTCAGGGGAGTAGACTGTGTCTCAATCTTAGAAGTGGCTACCTGCGCTTCAATTCATACTTTTACTAAGCATTACAAACTAGATTTAGCCTCCAGGGCTAGAGCTGGCTTTGCCAGATCTAACTTACAAGGCCTTATTGATCAGGGATCACATTCCTCCTCCCAGGTTCATACCTAAAAGCTTTGCTACTCACCCTGCTGTGATGAATACTACAAAATGAGAATAGAAGGACATAGAACAGTTGTGTAAGAACTTACCATGACCTTAGATGTCCTTCTCTTCCATGTTAAAGTATTCAGACCCTCCCGTCCTACCCCCTGTTGGGTTACTTTCCTTACCTTCCATACTTACTAACTACCTCCTACATCTGGTTATCCTCAGCAGCAGACACAGGTGGTCAAATACCCTATAGTCTGATCTTTGTCAGTCTGAAGGCACTTCATTTTTATCTGTTCTTTACACGTTCAGAGGTACTGCTGTTTGTGGCAATCCATTCTGAAGTGGGTACGTGCAGACATTACTTTTATGGCCTATGTCAGTTTATGGCTCTGACCGGAGATGTCACATGTACCCCCTGCTCCAAAGACTTTGGTATACTGGCTGGATATCTTGTGCTGCAGACACTGAACTCCCTACTGTGTTGAATACTGCAACATGGAAGAAAAGGACATCTAAGGTTATGGTAAGTTCTTACACAACTGTTCTTTCCTCCTGGTATTTATATATTTACAAATGTCTGCAATTCTAATCTCCTGTGAGCTCTTCTCCTCCTTAGTCTTCTGTAGCTCCTGATTTTTATTATTTGGGGAAGCCTTCTTTTTTTAATTCTTTCCCTGCCTGTGAATTGCACAGTTCCCGCTGCCGGCACTGTTAATCTTTCTCAAAAAAAGTTGTTATGCATAGTGCTTATAAGCATGAATATATTTTGTGTGTGTGTATGGTTGTAACTGCGGTGGTGGTACTGCGGTAGCATTGTCGCCTCACAATAAGACGTTGACCTGTTCCATTCTCAGCTAAAAGCGTCTTCTGTGTGGAGACATGCGTGAATGGGCGTACCTTCATTGAAGGTTGAACGTCAGGGCTGGCAACTCGGTACTCAAAAATCTACTGCCAATCATTAGCGGACCGGAGTTCTGCTGTGGCGACCCCCAACCAGGAAAAGCCGAAAGATACAACAACATATATATATATATATATATATATATATATATATATATATATATATATATATGTGTGTGTGTGTGTGTGTGTGTGTGTGTATAAAACCAGTTTGTTAGATATACTGTTTATATGTATACTGTTTTTCTTTGAATATCTGGCTATTTAGGTAGTTTGGCTTTTACCCTAGTTGATGTTGATGAACAAAGTTCTGGTGTGTGTGTGTGTAAGTGTAATATTATGGAGAACGGAAAGAGTTTTAAGAAATGCCAAAATTACAGTCAGAAAATCCCACCGCAAAACAACTTTTAGTTGTCTGGTGTCCGTGAAAGTGGAGCATCCTTCAGCAAATTGCCTTATTTGCAAGGCCTTCAGGCCCAGAACACTTTCTGATAGGGAAAATAAACTAGTAACAAAAGGGTTGTTACTGGGATCCAGAGGTAGAGAAGCCCAAGAAAATCACAGTCAATGAAAAAACATGGTGATAGGCATAAATGTACAAAGGTAGAATCTCAGAAAAGAAGACATGAAGATTCAGCACCATCTTTCTCTCAGAAATTCTAGAGGACTGAGTCAGCCTCAGCATCATCTCTGCCACACTCTTCAGCTTTGACTCCACATTTGCTGGAGCCAACCATTATCCCCAACAAATCTCCAAAGAGCCTGTTCAGCAGGACCCCCTTACAGAGGGAGTTGTCCTGAATTCCTTCTTGACCTCCTTCAACCGCTCTACTCTGATGCTTTGTCTTATCGAAGCACGTCCAAAGCAGATCTGGATTGCATGATGCAGGTGTTTAAGACACAGATAGAGAATAGTGTTCTTCCCGTCCCATTCGAAAAGTGGATAGGGCTGGCCCAGCATCCCATGCATTAGCGCATTTCCCAGTGTGTGTTTTCAGCATCAGTGGCTATGGAGAACAATTCTGTTTATTCTGTGCAGAAAATCATCTGTGGCTTGACAATTGAGGCATCTGATCCAACAAGCTTGACTCCCAAGTCTTGTGGAGCAGAGTTTCTCAGGACTGCCCTTTCAAAGCCTTGTCTTCAGCACCTTCATCAGAGTTGTCTCGCATAGCACCCTTTTCACTGGCTGAGATCTTAGGCTTTGTAGCATAGAAGCTGAACCCCTATTCCAAGCCTTCCACCTTTTCCTCTGTGGAATACCCTTGGTTCTGCCCATTTCTCCCCTGGGAGGAAATGATCCAGTAACTGAGGCAGGTTGCTCTATAATCTGGCTGAGGTTGGTACTGCTTTCCAAGTTATGGGGGTATTTCAACTCTATCGAGGTTAGGCAGTCAGAATTCTGTGAGGTCTGCTCCATTCCATGACTCCCTCTGTTCTCTGTCTCAGACCCAGCATGCATCCATGGATTCAGAGCCAAGGGTCGGGCCTCAAAACCACTGCTAAACAACAGGAGTTCACTGAGGAGTTGGGCCATACCCCTACCCCGACATACCAAGAAAGAAGACATATTAGAGGAGTCATAATGAATCTCCATCTCAGTTGGTCACTTCAGCCACTGACTTGGAAAATCAAGACACCCCCCCCCCCCAAGTCCGGGAGGAAGGGATCCTGACCCATGGGCCGACGCTCTCAGGAACAGGAGGTTCTTTTGGAGGCCTGTGACTCAGCACTCTCTAGTTCTTGGGTTGTCCACCCCCTCAGTAGGCAATCTGATTGATTTGGCAATTAGGAGATCATGGCAGGGTCCTGACCTGTGAATCTGACTCTCAAAAACTGTACAAAATTCTTAGACCTCCCCAAGGATAAACTGCACTGAGCTAAGGTTCAGTTACTTGATTCCATTATTGTGGCAGTGGCTACAAAAAATAGTTTACCCATGAGTCCTTCCACCCAGTAAGTAGTCCACGGCTATGGACAGATTAGGGAAGTTTACATATGCTTCAGACACCTTTGTTCCTAGGGTTTTGAACTATGCCACTCTCGTGAATCGATTTCAGAGGGATTTGGCGCAACAGGCACTTTGCCACTCTGAGAAGACTGCCTATATTGGACTCCGGGAAGCAGTAGGAAGTGTTGCTGAACACAATGGTAAATGTTACCAGTTTCTTCATACGTCTCATGCACGATGCAACTAATGGAACACCTTCAGCTGCAGGAACAAGTGTTGCAAAGTGACATCAGGCTTGGCTGTGCCTATGTGACTTTAGGGACAACATGAAGGCATCTTTTGCAAATACCCCTAATGATAGATCATCTTTGTTTGGTCCTACTTTTAAAGAAAGAGCACACACACGTGAACAAGATCTCTCAACCTAACAGTGGCACAATAGATTTTCAGCTGCTGGAGCCAGTCTTACTGCAATCTGCTTCTCCATCCAGTACCAAATGTAGGAAGTTCTTTGGGCTGATCCTAAAAGAGTGACAGTCCCAGAGAAATGCTGTGCTCGAGCAATGGCCTCCCAGGCTACTTGGTGCATCTTCCTTTGCCTGTAATTTCCATATTTTTGCAAAAAACAATCAAATGCAAAGCTGCCATGATCCTCGTAGCTTTTTACTGGCCTAGGCAAATTTTATTTCCCCCTTCTAAGCCCTCACGTTAGGGAAAGTCATGGATGTTTGATCCTGTTTCTCATATAGAGCTCTGCAACTGCAGACTAACCTCTTGGTTTCTTAACTTCCTGTGCTGACCAATAATTCTAACTATGTTAATGAATAAAGTTGGGTTTTTTCTCCTCAAAAGGCTTCCACTCACAACTTTGTCACTGGAAGTGGAAACGTTTTGTTGATCTAGGCATCTTCATAAGTCACTGGCCCTTTCCCTTCTCCAGTTCCAAATATTTTGCCCTTTTTGGCTAGCATGTTCAACTCTGGTGTCAGCTTCTCTACAATTAAACTGCAGTTGGCAGCCATTTCCAACTTTCGTGTTGGTCAGGAAGCTCAATCTCTGGCTTCTCGTAAACTTTGCAAAGCCCTTATCAAAGTGGTCTTCCTATTGTGACCCCCTAATTTGGAAACCAGTCCTTCCATATGCTCTGTTTCATGCTGAAAGCCTTAATGAAGCCTCCATTTGAACAGTTATCCTCCGCACCATTCAGGTTTATTTCCTGGAAAACCTTTTTTCTTGTGGCTGTTTATGCTGTAAGAGTATTTGAATTACAGGCACTATCTTCTTCCATGCCTTATTTGTTATTTCATAAGAACAGAGTTTCACTTCAGTACCAATCCCTCTTTTCTTCTCAAAGTGGCTTCTGAGGCAAATATAAATCAGTTGATTCAGTTACTTGTCTTTTCCAAGTCACTCAAGTAAAGGTCAATATATGTTGCACACTCTGGATGTGCATAGGAAGCTTAGATTTTTCCCTCCTAGAACAAATCTTTCAGGAAAGACTCGCAGCTCTTTTTCTCCTTTGTAGTCAATAAACTGGGGTCGCAAGTATCCAAAGTCACACACTGTCTAGGCGGCTTTCTGATTGTATTTCTCATGTAGACTAAATTTGCATTCGCCTTACCCAAAGCTCATGCCACAAGATTTGTTGCTATTTCAATTGCCTTCCTTAGAAATCCTCAATTGATGAGATTTGTTCAGTGGCAACGTGATCTACGCTGCATGCTTTTGCATAGCACTACAAATTAGATGCTATATCTTAGGTCTAGGGCTTCCTTTGGCAGCATTTTCCTCAAGGGCCTCCTGTCATGATGCCACCTGGATAGCTTGTAGCTTGGGATTCTGACCTATAAGTCAGATTAGATAGATGGAATCAGTAGACTTACTGTAGTTATGTACTTACTGTAATGCTGGATCCTTTCACTTGTGTCTGTCCGATTTGATAACTCACCCACCTTTCCCTTCTACTGAGTTGTCACCTTATAAGACCTGAAAGATATTTCCTTTTTTGTCATGCACTGTCATGAATCCTTTTTCTAACTGACACAAATCTGACCTCTCAGGTACACCACACAAACACATCATGGGAAGTAATCCTTTAAGGGGTTTGAGGCTGGAGCAAAAGTTTTACTGGCTCAGATATGAGAAGTGGCTTGAGGACCCATTAGTTGTATCAGATGGATGTGAATAAAATGATCCAGTGACATGGAAGTACATAACTACTATTTTAAGTTCTGCCATATGATGCTTTATTTTTGAAGTATATATTTATATTTTTTAGGAGCTGAACAAAACGCAGACTCTGCTGGACCAAAACACTTTAAAGCTGAATGAAAAAGTGGAGCAGTGTATTCAGTTAGAAGCACTTCTGAAAGAATACAAAGAGAAACAGTTGCTAGCAGAACAAAGCATTGAAAAACTTAAAGGAGAAGTTAAGGTTAGTATTATGTTACTTCGAAAATTAGTCGTTCTCACTCAGTAGAAAACATACCTCTCAGCTGTCCAGAATTTTGCAGAATGTCCCTAATTTTGTCTCATATTTTTCCCTGTTTGTCATAAAACTTGATTTTCTGTCAAATCACTGAGGATTACTGTCACTTGGTAAAGGCAGAAATTAGAGTTATAAACTTATTGTTTAGAGAATGCATTGTGATGCAAATCCTGTTGTTCTATTAATTTTTAAGTGAATTAGAGTAATAATTAAAAGCTGTCCTTGATTTTGGGCCTTTGTCACCCACATATTATTTTTAGCTTTGTCCAGATTTTTTTTTTTGCAAAGTTGTTGAAGTATATGGCACAGCGATATATATTCTAGAACAGTTTAATTTATGTACGTTTATACTGTTAGCCTTGAAAAGTATTTGGAGCAGAGTACGTTTTACTTAGGGCTGACCACTGTTGTTCATGTTTTTTTCATTTCCTTCTACATTATACAAATTACATTAGATTTGAATGCAACAAGGATCTTTTGTTCGGCATGTGTCTGCCCTAGACCTCATAGACATGATAGCCATGTACTGTACCCTATGGCATGCTTAAACTTTGTGTTAGATGCATTTGTTTTCTTCTGTATGATGAGCTCTTCTTCTAATTGACTGTTTTGTCTGGGTCTGCGTTCAGTGGATTCTTTGCCATCTTTCCATGTGGGATTGTGTGCGAGGCTTTAACTAGATCCATA